>NW_026895564.1:0-170912 GCF_033153095.1 Gastrolobium bilobum | reverse complement strand
GACCACCACAGGCAGATGCATGACAAAAATTCAAAACAGAAAGAGTCTCATTGTCAGGCACACATCTCCTAACCACTTGGTCACTACAAAATCTCCACAAATAAGGATCATCTCACACATAATATTTAGACTCACTTTTCAATTTCAAGATTTGAGCCTTAGTGGAGTCAACAGGTAATGCACCAGCAACCAAATAATTAACTATATCAGCAAACAAAGGGAACTTACCTTGCAGCTGTAAAAGCTGCTCATCAGGGAAATCATCCCCAATAGGTATAGGGTCAGATGGAAGAGAGGTGATGCGGCTAAGATGATCATCAACTTGGTTTTCCGCTCCACTTCTATCCTTAATCTCAATATCAAACTCTTGGAGCAGCAACATCCACTGGATGAGTCTAGGCTTAGCATCTGCTTTCTTTAAAAGAAATTTCAAAGCTGCATGGTCAGAGAAAACAATAACCCTGGTATCTAACAGATATGACCGAAACTTATCAAGAGCAAATACTATAGCCAAGAGTTCTTTTTCAGTGGTTGTATAGTTGGATTGGGCAGAATCCAATGTCCTGGATGCATATGCAATGACATGTGGGGCCGTGTTGACCCGCTGAGCAAGAACAGCTCCAACAGCATAATTGGATGCGTCGCACATCAACTCAAATGGGAGAGACCAATCAGGTGCACGGATCACAGGAGCTATGGTTAAGCAGCGCTTCAGATGATCAAAAGCTGCCTTGCATGCATCACCAAACTCAAAGTCAATGTCTTTCTGGAGGAGGTTGGATAGTGGGAGAGCAATCTTGCTAAAATCCTGAATGAAGCGCCTGTAAAAACCTGCATGGCCAAGAAATGAACGAACTTCCCGCACAGAAGCGGGGTAAGGCAAAGCAGAAATAACATCAATTTTAGCAGGATCCACTTCAATACCCTTTTTAGAGACAACATGCCCTAAAACTATCCCTGACTTAACCATGAAATGACATTTTTCAAAATTCAACATAAGATTGGTTTGAATGCATTTGTTCAAAACTCTACCCAGATTACCCAAACATGCATCAAAAGAAGAGCCATAGATACTAAAATCATCCATAAAAACTTCCATGCAATCCCTAACAACTCAGAAAAGATGCTTACCATTCAACGCTGAAAAGTACCTGGTGCGTTGCAAAGTCCAAAGGGCATCCGCCTGTATGCATATGTGCCAAAGGGGCATGTGAAGGTCGTCTTCTCCTGATCCTCAGGTGCAATGTGGATCTGAAAGTAGCCTGAGTATCCATCCAGAAAACAGTAGTGGGATTTACCAGCCAACCGCTCCAACATCTGATCAATGAATGGAAGAGGATAGTGGTCCTTGCGGGTTGCCTGGTTGAGCCTACGGTAGTCTATGCATACTCTCCAACTGTTTTGAGCTCTTGTTGTAATCAGCTCATTATTCTGATTGGTAATCATAGTGACTCCCGACTTCTTAGGGACCACCTGAACAGGACTAACCCATCGGCTATCAGAGATGGGGTAAATCATTCCAGCTTGCAAGAGTTTTGTTACTTCCTTCTTCACCACATCTAGAATCAGTGGGTTCAAACGTCTTTGGGGCTGTCTCACTGGTTTACCTCCTTCTTCAAGTAGAATATGGTGCATGCATATGGAAAGACTAATGCCAATAATGTCAGCCATTGTCCACCCAATTGTCCTCTTATTTTCTTTCAGCAAAGTTAACAGTTTATCCTCCTGCTCAGGTAGAAGGTTCTTTGCCACATTGACTGGTAGCTGCTCATTCTCCTCAAGTAATGCATATTTTAAGTGCTCAGGCAGAACCTTCAACTCCAATTTCGGAGGCTTCTCAATGGATGGAAGAAGTGTAGTTAGTGGAGCAAATTCTGCAGAAAACAAGTCAGCAGCTATGCCTGTAAACAAATTCTCAGAAACAGAATTAGGATCATTAATAATATCAGCAGGCAATTCAGACAATGCAGATTCACAATCAGAATCAGCATCAATAAAAGAAACAGAATCTTGCTCATTAATCAATGCATCATTAAAACCAGAAAGATATGATGTTATTTCAGCACACACAATTCATAGAAATCAGAATCATGAGTAGTTGAAAAATCAGAATAATCAGCAAGGAATTCAGCAGAAACATCCTCAACAACTTCATATATCACATCAATGCAGAAAACAGAATGTTCTTCCCTAGGATGTTTCATGGCATCAAATATATTAAAATGCACAATGCTATCACCAAACTCCATGGAAAGAGTACCAGCATGAACATCTATCTTGGTCCTAGTTGTTCTCATGAAAGGCCTGCCAAGTGTAATTGGTGATCTATTACTAGCAGTCTCACTCTCCATTTAGAAATCAGCAGGAAAAATCAGATTATTAACTCTAACCAATACATTCTCAATCAAACCAGATAGGTGAATACTACTTCTATTAGCTAATGTAACCACAATACTAGTAGCACGCAATGGACCAAGACCAAGAGACTTATACACAAATGCAAGCATAACATTAATGGAAGCTCCTATGTCTAGCATGCAATCATGAAAAACAGAATTACCAATCACACAAGGAATAGTAAATGACCCTGGATCTTGACACTTTTTAGGCATGGGTTGGATGAGTGCTAATACATTCTGACTCAGGCTAACTCGCTCATCTCCTTTCAGTCTCCTCTTGTTGGTGCACAGCTCCTTTAAAAACTTGGCATATCTCAGAATCTGCTGTATTGCATCCAGAAGAGGGATGTTCACCTCAACCTTTCGGAAGGTGTCAAGTATCTCTTTATCTTGAGCCTTTGCTGATTGCTTCTTGGACTGAGTGGCTCTTTGAGGGAATGGCAGAGGAATATGGATATCGGATGTATCAGTGCTCTGCTTCTTGCACTAGTGTCACCTCTCTTAGATGACTCAGCATCAGCTTGGTTTGGCTCTTCCACTTGCTTTCCAGATTGCAGAGAAATAGCACTAACATTTCCGCTTCCTTTTGGATTTGGAATTGTTTGGAATGGAAGGGAGCTGCCACTTGCTTGTTGATTCTGACTCATTGATGTTGCAAGTTGGCCAATCTGTGTTTGCAGATTCTGAATAGAAGACTCAGTCCTTTGCTGGAACTGCAGATTGTTAGTTGTTATCTGCTTCACTAAATCCTCCAAAGAAGGACCATTGCTACTGGCTTGCTGCTGCATTGGTGGCTGCTGCATTTTGTAACATCCTGGGCGCTGACGAGGGCGGGGAGTGATCGTCGGTGCGAAAGGGCATGACAAGAAGCGGCTCCTGACAGGATTCCAGCGGGGGGTTACATGCACGAATGAATCGAATCGACACCCGAAAGAGAGGGATTCCAAAGACTGTGCAGGTATGAGACTGCATAGTTTGGGATAGCTTATAAGAATTAATTGGTACTACCTATACTAACAAGATGCATCTTCTTTTCGGTAGCCCGGAACGGAAGAACTCCATAGTTAAGCGTGCTTGACTTGGAGCAATTATGGGATGGGTGACCTCCTGGGAAGTTTTCCCAGGAAGTGTGCGAGTGAGGAAAAAGCACACTGAAAAGTCTCTTGTTAGTATGTGGGGATAGTCATTGATTCTTGAAGCGATCGGGCGTTACACATTTGTTGTTGCTGCATTGGTTGCTGCTGCATTTGCTGTGGAGGTGCAGATTATTGGGAATTCTGCCTCTGTTGTGAGGGTACAAACTGCTGCCTCTGCTGGAATGGTGCACTTTGCTGATTCTGGCTCCATTTTAGATTTGGATGATTTTTCCAGCCAGGATTATATGTATTAGAGAAGGGATTGATTTGCTGCTGCTGCTGGTACTGTAGCTTTCCAGGAAAAACTGCAGCAACAGACTGATCAACTTGGAAACCACTGTCTTGAAAGGAAGGACAAGCATTCGTGGGGTGAGAAGGATCACAGCAGATGCCACACAGATTGCTTGTCTGTTGAGCAGAAGGTTGCACTGTCTGTGTCACTGCCAACTGCCTTACCATTGATGTCAACTCATCAAGCCTGTTCTCTATCCTCTGGTTATCTGTGCTTGATGCTCCAACTGCTGCCACTATTGGATTTTGCATTGGAGAAGATTGCACTTGGAAAACTGCACTGCTGTTTGCTCTAGTGCCAAATTGTTGAGCATTAGCCGCAATCTCAGCAATCAACTCTTTTACCACAACAGGTGTTTTATTTCCCAGGACCCCTCCACTAGCTGCATCTAAAAGGTTCCTATCCATAGGAAGCAACCCTTCATAGAAGTAAACAATCAGGAGATTGTCTGGAATCTGATGATGTGGGTAGCTTGCACAAAGCCTTTTAAACCACTCCCAATATTCATGCATGTTCTCCCCATTAGCCTGCCTTATGCCACTGATCTCCTTTCTGATTGTGGTGGCCCTGGATGAAGGAAAGAATTTCTCCAGAAACAATCTTGACATGTCATTCCAGCTTACAATGGAGGAAGATGGCAAGTAGTACAGCCAGTCCTTAGCTCCACTGTCTAAAGAGAAGGGAAAGACACACATCTTGATTTGCTCCTCATCCACCCCTGGTGGCTTCATAGTGATGCAAACTACATGGAACTCCTTCAAATGTTTGTGAGGATCATCACCCGCAAGACCATGAAATTTAGGAAGCAAGTATATCAGTCCAGACTTAAGCTCAAAAGGTACATCAGCGTTAGCATAACTAATACACAGAGGCTGCTCATTATTAGCATCAGGTGCAGCCAATTGCTTAAGAGTCCTATTATCCGTGGCTAAAGAATCAAATAAATTACCAAACGAATAAACACTATGTAAAGGACTTGAACAAACAGACTCAACAAACTCAACAGACTCAGACTCTAAGGTATGCTCAAAGCTCTACTGTAAGTCAACCTACGAGCTCTACTAGCAGCATGCAATGATCTCTCTATCTCAGGGTCATATGCATATAAATTGTCAACACTGGTAGTACTTCTAGTCATGCATCATAGGCAAAGGCATGCAGCATCAAAGTCGCAAAACATACGATAGAACACAAAAATTGCAAAAAAATAACAAACTAAATACGAAAAATACTAAATGACCTCAGAATAATATGAGACCAACTCTCCTAAACTCTAAATGACGGACTCAAAAATCAAATAAAAAATTTCAAAAAATAAAATAAAATACTAAACAGTTGAATTCGGCTAAAATTGGGCTTCCATCATGAAAGGCTACGCCTTGATGACTTTTGATCGGGATGGCCTCCTCCTACACGTCACCAATTCTCAGGTCAATCAGAGCACGTTGAACAAATGCAACAATACCCGATACGTCCTGAAACGACAAAGAAACACTAAAATGGGTTAGTAAACGACAGAATTCGACAAAAATAAGGGTCACCTCACGCCCTTTTAGGGCGTGATTTATGCTCAGAAGATCGAATTCCTTTAGGAATAGAACTCCCGAAGCCAATCCCTCAGACAGAAGTTTTACCGATTTCCTCAAATTGCCCAAAATTACCCAAAAACGTAAATCGTAATGCAAAAAATTCAAAAACTGAGACAAGATGCATGTGCAGATGCCAATTCTGATGCAGAATCAAAGGTGCAAAAATCGGATTCAGAAACACAGACGAGTGCAAACACAGAAACAAGCAAGACGCGCAAAAACAAGAAAAACGCGCAAACACAAGAAAAAAACGCAGACTGAAAGGAAAAACGACCAGAAAATAGAACGCACACAATATGCAGATGTAGAAGAGGAACAAATGCAGAATTGATGCAAAGCAGAGAACAAGACGAAACAGAAAACATAAAACAGACAACAAAACAGATAGCAAAACTGAACCAGAAAACAAGACGAAAATAAAAAACAGAAACAGATGAATCAGAACATATTTTTTTTATAACACACAGAAACAGAGGAAGAAAAAAGCGAAAATTAAAAGAAATTGAAAAAGAAAAAGAAAACGAAAACAGAAAAAGAAATCAGAAACTAAAAACAGATATTACAAAAACATTTTTTTTTTCAGAACCAGAAACAGAAACGAAAACTAAAGAAGAAGAAGATCAAGGAAACAGAAACGAAAAAAGAATAGAGAAAGAAAAAGGGAAAGAACGCTTTTGACGTGAAGAATTCCCCGTGAACTCGCGAACAACCAGACAAGCTGCAAACCTGCAAAAATCACAAAACACAAACAAAAAATGAGTTATCACAATAAACGATCTAGACTGATGCAATTTCCCCCGGCAACGGCGCCAAATTTGACACGAGCTGTCGAACTCGCGCAAATTAAAAATTATTTTTTTTTATTTAGGGTTCAGAAAATTTGCAGTAAAGTGGAAACTCTAAGTTGTCTCTCAAGGAAATTGTCTGGGTAAAAATTGATTATGAAAACAGAAAATAAAAAGGGGGGTTTTGGATTTTGGTTGAATAATTAAAAGACAGAATATAAAAATTGGGATTAAAAATTCGTAATTAAAAATTAACCAACCTAAGGTTAGGGTTCCTAGGTTGTCCTTCCTTGGATAAAAATTACCAAATTCGCGATTAATCTCAATTGAATCAGAATTCTTATTTCCAATGGAAAACAATCTGATCATCAAAATCTGATGACCATTCTTTTTCCATAATCGCAATCGCGAACCTCAGATCGAATATCCACAATCGCACGATATCGATCTGAGTTAGGGTAAAGAAACAAATGTGGTTAGAGAATGATCGCAAATCCTCTAGACAGATCCATGGAATCCCTTCCCCTTAGGTTGATTAAAGGGGTTTTAGCCTAGCATGGCTAGGATAAACATGAGTAAAAATTAAATTAAAATAAAAAGAAGAAGAAAAGATGAAGAACGCGAAGAACGCTTCAGAGAAAAATGCTTTGATCCTCAAATTCGAAAAATTACAGAATGAATAATAGTTTCCTACTTTGCCGGCATATACCCCTACCCAAATCGGGTTAGGGCTCAGTTTTGATCGGCCCATCTATCTACAATACCAAGTAAAATAAATAAAATAAAATAAAACTAAAACTTGGCTTTGGGCCACTTAAGTAATTGGATTTTAATTTAAATTACAAGTCCAATAATTAAATAAAAATTCAGCAAAACGCGTCCAACTTGGCGTCAGAAATAGTCCAGCTTCCAGTCCGAACTGGGCTTCGAGATCTTCATAAGAATTGTAGCCCTCTGTGTTATCTGAAAAGCACAACAAGAACGGAGTCAATCCGACAACTGTGGACCGAGATATGGCCAAAATACAGAAGTAATGTAAAGCTGAAAAATTCTGACGAAAATAAATTAAACCCAATCAAAACTAAAAATCTAAATTAACTCAAAAGATCATTATTTTATTCAAATAAATCCTAAAAATATTAATCAAGAGTAACAAATAAGTGCAATAAAATATGAGTTATCAGACTTCACCTCCATTTTAGGGCCTTAAGCTTTTGATTTTCTAACTCATTTTTCTAGCCATCTCTTGGAAAAAATTTCAACTACAAAGTTGTTCCCCACACTCTTGTGAATGACTTCCATGTAGTGTGCATCTTGTGGGAAGCATTGTTGAGGGAGAAAGGGCCATAAATCAGCCTCGAAAATTTGGGATTGTTGGAGAATTTTTGGGGACTTTGGGGTTGATTCGTTGCTTGGAGATCAATCCCTAGGATCATTGGAAGCTATTGGTGGTAAGATTTCTCACTCTCACTTAGTTTTCTATGAGATCATAAAATGGTTAGGGTTGTTGAAGTTTTAAATTGAGTTATGGTAGTTAGGAGCATTAAATGGTATGTCTCCTTTGGAATTAAATACTTAGAATGATAAACGATGATGATTGATGCAATAAAATTTATGGTGATTTGTAAATTTATAACTTAGGCAATTTTGTGATGAGTTTCAAGACTTTATGAAATTGGTGTATGGTGTAATTGAACAATTGAATTATGGACCATTGGTATAGGTTAATAATAAGATTTTATGGCATGTGTAAGTGTTGAATTGGATTGAAAATCTTGTGGGGGTACTTCCTTGAAGATTTCAAACCATAGGGTGTTTGGAAGGAAAATTGATGTGGAATTATTGTTTAATTAATAGTTGAGGTTTTAGTGAATAATTGTTGGGTTGATGAGTAAGTTTGATGAGTAATGTGATTGAGATATGTAAAATTAATGATCTGGGCCATTTGGCCTAAGTGGCTAAAATTGGTTATAAGTTTTGCGAAATTGATAAATTGTTTGCATTTGATTGATGGTCAATGTTGTTGATCAATATAGGTTGCCTCTCACGGACGCGATAGTGGAAGACTGAACTTAGAGCGTACGTTTTGTAGCATTGTGCTTGGAGTTGAGGTAAACCTTTGGAACTTGGGTTTAGTCCCTTGTGTGCTCCACCACACCTAGTGGAAGGTTGTGGTTGGATTTTGTGCTTTTGTGTGAATATGTATGTTCATGCATTATTGCTTGATTGTGTGACATGCTTGGAGCATGTTGTGTGTAAAATTGTATGATCTCTGGCCAGTAGATGTGTGTGGTTTGGACTTCCGCTGGAGATATCCTTTGGGGATTCTGGTCGGGTTTTGCCGTGGGGCCGACTCTGGGAGCGGTACCAGGATGATCCAAACGTGGGACTTCCACTGGATAGAGCTCATGAAGAGTTCCAGTTGGGTTTTGCCATGGGGTTGTCTCATCCATGGGAGAGGCACCGGGAAGATTCCCGGGAGTTATATGATGGGGTCCTTGAATGCAATCCTTATGTGGATGTTCTTGGATTTGTGCCCAGTTGTTGTGATTTTGTATGTCATGCATTTTTACATGATGTTATTGTTGCACATTGAGTGAGCCATGGGATGGAGTGATCCTCTAATACCCTTGGTTTACTGAGATATATTTGTATATCTCACCCCGCGTTTGGGGACATCATTTCAGGATATAGTGAGCACGGAGGAGCTTCGGGCAAAAGGCCCGCTTAGTAGACGAGTTAAGGATGATGTGCATATGGAGGGCATGGCATTTTGGAGGAGTATATTTGATGCACATAGCATTTTATTTAGCATTTTGGGACTTAGATCATGAACATATTGCATGTTGAGATTTCCATGCTTTTGTGGTGTTCATGATTAGATTCTAAGTCTTTTGTATTTGATTTATATTTCATGCCTTTGGTTTATATTGGTATTTTGGTGAGCATTGGACTTGTCCATGGCCACACATTATGTTTAAAGGAATTTAGTGACTTGTGATGTAAAATAAGCCATATGATGTGTAAATGGCAAAACAAATGGGAAATATTGTAATTCATGCATTGATTAATGAATATGCATGATGAAAGGGCCTAGAGCCTACATTAGTACTAGTGTAAGGTGTATATTAAGTATTAAGGTGTTAGGAGTAAGTTACATCACCCATTTAGTGCATTAAAAGCTGTCAAAACACAATTCTACAGTGAAGGAATCGATTCCCTATTGAAAGGAATCGATTCCCAACATCACAGTGGCTTAATTCTGCGTTCTCTGTTTCAAGGAATCGATTCCTTTTGGGAGGGAATCAATTTCTCAAAACATGGGAGTCAAATTTTAGCTTCTGTGTATTACTGTAGCTGCTGGGAATCGATTCCCAACCTCAAGGAATCGATTCCCAATGTGCAAAATTTTGAAAAAGTGTCATTTTACAACCTAAAGTGATGGTATTCCTTAGAGGGGTTATAATAAATAAGGTTTATGCTTCCGCGAGTTTTGCATTTACATTTACGGCGTTGTTTTAATTAGTTACGAAAATGGTTAATTGTTTAACAATGAGGATTTGATAAAAGAAAAAAGTTTACCTGTAATTTAATTAACTCAATTATGGAAATGGTTGTAATTATTTTTTTAATATTTCAATTCCAAAACGACGTCCTTTTAAGAATAAATGCAGATAATTTATCTGCAGTAACTGCAGAAATATTTTTCTGATTTAAAAATTGTATAAATTGTCAAAAATTTTGTGGCCAATGTTTTTTAAAATTAATTCATGGGCATCAAGTATGACTAATATTAGCTTTACGAAGTTTATCGCACACAACTTAAGAAACTTTTTTATATTATATTATCTAAGGAAAAGACAAGTAGCCACATCTTACTCTAAACTCAAATTAAAGAATTAAAATAAAAAAGTAGTATGTAACAATTGTTCAGGTTTTTTTTTTTTTTTTTAAAAAGCAATGAACTCAGAGGTTCTCTGAAGCAACAAGTTAGACAACTATTTATATGGTTTTTCATACTTTATAATTAAGAACTGCAACAAGCTTTACAAAGTTTAGTGCAAAAGTCGGTACCTATTTCTGTAATGCAGTACGCACAACAGTTTTTGAAGCACTGTTTGTCGAGAACCTACGGAGATTTTTGAATGTGTTAACATAGGTCGAGCTCGTCTCGTGCCCATAGCTCAACTCTTATCAACTTGTCACGTGCCCCCATAAGTTTTTTTTTTTTCTCTCTCTCTCTTTTGTTACTTATTCATTTATGCAGTTAATTGGTTAGCTTTTCTGGTGTAACATCTTTTCCTTCGTAGTTAGTTAGTTTGTAGTCCATCACTGATTTATATATATGGGTTTTATAATTCTCATTTAACATGAGAATTATAATTTTCTTATACACTCTTCGATTTTCGTGCTGACATGGATCTTACAAATAATGTTTTCTAACACATGAGTCTCACATGTTTTTTTATCTCTACAACATAAAATTTCAATTCTCCTTCAACATGAGAATTATAAAACCCTTTATATATCAGGTTAGGTGTGTAACTTGTGATTATCTTTCATAATGAAGAAATCATTCCTCTCCTGTCTGAGAAGTGGCAGAGGCGTCGTTTTGGGACATCATTTGGAATGCACACATGGTGCCAAATTGCATAATGAATATCTTGATGGATCAGTCCAGTCCAGTCCCTCGTTTGTGTAACATCCCGCATAATTAGGAACTTATATTAATTATAAGTAAGAATGTGAAATATACTTGCATTTCGAATTAATTTTATGACTTATAGTGGAATTAATTTAATTGGGAAAATTATTCTATTGGAAATTATAAGTGAATAATTATGTATTTTAAAAGATTCAAAACACTAGTTAAAAAGGGATAGAATTACAATTAATTATAATAAAGGTAGGAATTTTAATTGATACCTAGTGGAAATATGAATTAATAATTAATATGAATGTATTTTATGTGATAAGTGAACTTTATTTATCTCTCACAAAAATAAAAATCTGTATGCATGTAATTTTATTGGCCATAAAATGGCCACATGGCAAACCCCATCTACCCTATCTCACAACCACCCATGGCACCCAATAGGAAAAGAGAAATTCTTTTTGCATGTAATCTGATTGGTTATTAGAAACCCTCAATCATCTTGTCCATATTGTTCTTTCCTCTTGTGCGCACAACTCCAACTTGAGCAGGAGAAGGTAAGGTAACTCTTGTTGTTTTCTGGTTTCCCCCTCCTTGGACCGATTGTTGAGTGAGTTTTCTTTTTTGAACATGACTTTGTCTTGATGGGGTCGCACCACCATTGCATGCGGCTGTGAGTTCGAATCCTTGAAGAATGAGATAAGAAGGCTGATGTCCTTGCTTTAAGCGCTAATCTTGGGGGTATTCATGGAGGTAAATCTGAGTCTAGAGTTCCCTTTTGTTTCCTTACTTGTTCGACCTGCCATGTACTAAGGGGGATGTAATTTTTGTCATTCTTTCATGCTACTCTAAACAGTTGCCACATGAACTTTAAGAGAACCCTGTTTTTGCTATCCTATTCCATGTTTCTGCCTTGGACTGCCGTAGAACTGAATGACCTCAAGTAAGAGTAAACTATAAAAATTAAACCATTAACTACTCACTAATGGTTCAGCCTATACATGTATAATAGGAGGATGAGTGATGCTGGCCACTTTCGTTTTCTGAAATTTGTTAACTGGTACAGCCTAGGAGTTGATACATGTTTAAACAATTATTTTAGGATTGGAAGAGAATTAATTGTCATGCCTTAGGACTGCCCTTTTGGGCAGAATAATGATGTAACTTTGTATGCTGTAACTTTGAGTAGACAGCTTGGGTAAGGGTCACATTTAGCGCACCTCATGTCTAACTAGGAGGATACTTTATATTGATGATTTTCATTGCATAAATTTTGTCCTTGGAGCCGCCCTTTTTGGTGTTGATATTTGATAATCCAAAACTGAAATTTTGAGAACATAGCCATTTAAATGGGTTGGACTGTTCCGTAATTAGAAAATTTAGCAATTTTGGCATGTGTTAGAGAGTCTGAAGGCTGTATGCTATTTTTATTTACCATGACTAAGAGATGACAGTAGGGTATGTTGGAGAAGGAAATAAAATTATTAAGTGATAGTGGTAAGACTAAATTGGTGCATTTAGGAATAATGGGATTTTTGCCAAATTGATGTTTATTAAGAGATTAATTATGTACTAATCAGTTTGCGTTGATGTAAAATTGTAAGAAACCAGATAAGTATGGTGATGTGTCTACCTTGCCGTGTCTCGAAATATTTCATACTGTTTTTAAACCCTTTTAATTCTGGTATTTTGTTTATAAAACTATTATGCTGTCAAATTCGGATTTTGGGCTGAAATTTTAGGCATTTTGCGAGTTCTGTTTCCGGGGCTACGGAACTCCGATTGAGCTATATTTTATATGTATGCGTAGCCCCAGATGTGCACTTCCTTCGTAACAAAGAAAATTTTTGTAAACTGTTAAGACCGATTGTATATAAATTTTGTAAGTCAGGCAGGTTTAAGAAGAAAGTTTCATTTTCGCAGCAATGATTGTATGCAGAATTTTAGTTGTTTAACCTATGGATTCTGACTTAAGTTTTACACATAAAGTATTTAATGAAAACCTTTGTTGTACCTATGTGGGAACCGATTCAATTATTTTACACGAATATTTCACACAAATTATTTTAAATTAATGGCAGAAAATTCGCTTAGTATGTGGACCTGGAAACCGATCACAAATCAAGGATTAGGAGGGTGGGACAACCGTGTAATATGTAGAAAATAAACGTGATAAATTCTGATTTGATGTATGTATTTGTTTAGGTGCACAAGTTCTTAGATAATGGGACTGTTCGATGATGTTTGGAATGCTTGATTTAAAAGTAAAGTGCCAAGGTATGTGTAGGCGGTATTACCTAATGTGACAATTGGCTAGTGTATGGAATTGTGATGTGTTGCTCACATTTGTTCTATGTATGTTATGATGATGATGAGCCAATGGTAAGAATATGAAAGGATGATATGATATATGCATGCATTTTACATCATAATACATTTTTCTGTTGGGTGCGATTGCATAACATGGCATGTATACTTGATTCATGACATCTTGAATATATATATATTTGTATTGAGGACACGTGACTGAGCATGCATCATATAGGCATGCCTGGTACCAGGAGAGGGGACACTTGGCTTCAGTCCGCATAGGTTCCACAGTGGGATTCACCTTCATGGGAGCCATTAGGAATACCCACTGTGATGCTACGCGCACGACGGTGCTATGAGCGTAAAGGAAAAAGGGCGTTATATACGCGTTATGATATATGATGAAAAGGATTAAATGTTTGAAGTGACTATTTATGATTTTGTGCCTAGTTAATATTGTTGCATTATGGTTTTGTTGCCACACTACTGGGATTTTCTCTCACCCCTTTGGGGCTGCTATTTTTACAAAATGGCAGGAGGACGTAAAAGCTTTTGAGGACTTGGATATTTGCTGTTGGCTTCTACTGTTTGGGCATGCTGCTATTGATGTGATATTTTATGGATGACTGTATGAAATTGAGAAGCTTTTATTACTGTGAACTATGATTTTATTATTGCATTACGATTTTATGACCAGCAAGTATTTTGGAAACAGATCTTGAAACGTTTGCGAAAAGGATTTTGACATGTTATCTAAATGCTGAGTTTTGAAAAGTCTTTGCGAGCACTTTGTAAGTTGTCGTACTGGGGCTACAGACCTCCGATTTTCTTATAATTTATATGCACGCGTAGCCTCAGGTGTCTAGTTTCATTATATATAAACCTTGCAAAGAAATTCTGAAAGATCGATTTATTATGAATTTTACCAGCCAGGACATTTGTGATATTTCCACTACTTTCTCTCTTATTTTGCGAGTTATGTTTCGAGGGGCAAACGAACTTCAAATTACTATTATTTTATATGAACGCGAAGCCCCGGATGTCTAGTTTCTAGATTACAAAGAATATTTTTTTGAATCGTTGAAGTGAATTTTATACGAATTTTTAAAGACAGCAAGGTCTGCCAGGAAAGTTATATTTTCAGTAGTTGAGAAATTTTGAAAGTATACTCTGATTTTTGTGACGAACCCGATTTCAATTATAAGTTTTAATTGGCATTGTAAAAGTGATTTTCAGTCTCTAAAATATGGTTAAAGAACTCTAATCCGCTTAGCAAACAACTCTCTTGGATGCATACAAGGGAGGGTGTTACAGTTTGAAAGCTCTGATACCATATAGAAATATGATAGAGCAGAAAAGATCTTATTTTTCTGATTCATCTCTGAATCTGCATCGTACATGGGGAGGGAAAAACAGCACAACCAAAATATCTAAAATAGAATCTAGATAATTCTATCCTTAATAGGCTATTTGGAATAGAACCAAGAACATCTCTGCCTACCACTAACCACATGGATCATCTGGCAAAATTAATCAAATTAAATCAATGGTCTTGAGTTTAAACTTTAAGTTAGAAATTATGTTAAAAATTTAAAAGGAATAACTTGATCACCTGAGTGATCCTACTCAACTTAAGCTGAATTAATTAGATAATTGATAAAATAGTGGAGAAATTCAAAAAATAAAGAATAAACTTGTGTAGACTTGTGTAATATGATTGTCTTAACCCATGACCCAAACTCGAGACCTATTATGCATCGACACTTCAAAAACCCTACATATCATGTCCGACACTCCTCGACACTCCCCGGCACTCCGATATTCCCCGACACTCTAACACACATTGCAGAAACTCAAAAAAAGGTTCAAAGTTTGTCTTGCGTTGCATTTTTAGTTCCAAATATTAGATTCTTTGGATTTTATTTTTTTTTATACATGAAAATGAATAAAAGACAAAGCAAAGAAATAAATGCATAAAATAAAAAACTAGCCCTTTCCTTTCCAAGGATGAGGAATGCTCGTCACGTCCGCTTGGAGAAGAAGTTTCAGCAAGTCAGGAGGTTCATCAAAGATAACATCTTGTAATCCAGAATTATTAAGGGGAAGATTAACTAAAAAATCAACACAAGGTTGGCTTCTCTACATGCATGTATAACCGAAACCTGTCAGTCACGATCAAGAAGTGCTCGTAAGCGAGACTCACGAGCTGCACCACCACATTTGATGAGCAAAGCGACCACCAAAGTGGAATCACTCTCAAGAATTAGACGATGCCAACCTCTCTGCCAAGCAATATTAAGACCATTCCAACCCCCCCCCCCCCCCAACAATTCTGATGTAAGCGCATTGCAGATTCCAATGCGAGACGAAAACCCCACGAGCCAAGATCCATAAGTGTTGCGGAACAAACCCCCACAAGCAGCTGCACTTGGAGACCCTCTTGCAGCACCGTCCGTATTAAGCTTAATGAACCCAAATGTTGGAAATTCACAACGGACTAAAATATCAACTGGATAAGGAATATCATATGTAAAAATACACATCATGTCCACATATTGATGCTGAATAAAGGCAATAGAATATGGTAATGTAGAAGCCACCATATGAAAATGAGCAACTTGATTTCGCCAATACTAAATCTGATATAGGAAATTAACGAAAAAGGAAGACCAATTACGAATATCAAGCTTCTCAAGAAACCAAAATTCACGCAACCAGTAGAATAAATTGCCCTAAAAAAATTCATCATGAAGAGCTAAAGGAATAAAGGCACACCATAATTCACGAATCACCGAACAATCGTGCAAAGCATGAAGAATTGTCTCAGCTTCTTGCCTGCAAACATGACAAGTACTATCTCCATAAGACCAAGAAGCAACCCAATTTCTAGTAGGTAGTTTACCGTGAGCAATCTTCTATAAAAGAAGCTTTAAACGATGAGGGCCATTCCACTTCCATATCTTGGACCAACACCTCTCCTCCTAAATAATCTACTCCAACTCTTGAGTACCACTAATCAGATTATATAGCACCCTAACCGAGACCAGATCACCATTTTCCAGAGTCCACTGTTTTTTATCAGGGGGCTCCAAATCCGAAGGTAGTATCACACTAAGGATATGCAACACCACATCTGAAGGAAGCCAAGTAGAAATCAGATCAATCTTCCAACAACCAGAATCAGAAATCAAATCAAGTTTATATCCTTTGACCCCACATGTGTTTGGTTCTATGTGTTTTGTTCATCATCTCGGTCCAGGCTTGGATAAACTAGCTTCTAAGTCTCATAATATGTTTTTCTAAGTTATCCTCGATCTCAAAAGGGTCATCATTGCTACTCTCCAACTTTACGTCAATACTTTATCTCGACCAATGTTTCCTTTTTAGAATCAATTCCCTTTTTTGGCTCTTCTACTACTATGGTGATGAAGAATACCAAAGCTGAGGTTGAATCAGTTCCTTTTTTTATTTTTCAAGACTTAACCAAGTGTCTTACTAATACGTTGAATTATGATTACCATTTTATTGAATTTAATATAAATATTTGGAATATCTTATATTTCTTTACAAAATTAATGGGTATTATAAATTTAACTTTTTTTTTGTTAAATTATTAGATATTAAATATAATATACATTACATAAATTAAAAATATTATTTAATATCAAAACATATCCTAATGTATCTAAATCTAACATTTTAAAATTAATGTATCAAAATATCGTATGTATCCCGTATCGATGTCAGTGCACCATATTTCAATACTACTAATTAAATTAGAACAATCACATACCCATTAATCCACATATTTGGTGGTAAGCAAGCAAAGCAAAGACCTTTAATTTTAAGTGTGTATAATTTTGTTTTAAATTGGACACGGCTCATTTTTCACACTACACGTTCCACATTGGTTTCTTAATCTGCATTTGCACATCACATTAGACTGAAAGAGTAGCCAGATACAACTAAAGGAAATTCCCATTACATACGAGTTCAAGAAACGAAAATCTGGAAAAATTCAATCACTATTTTAATTAGTTGCGCACGCCATTCAGAAAATCATGAGCTTCTATATACACAGCATGCAACAGGGAATTCCAAAGGGAAAAAAAAGACTAGATGAAGTATATATTCATCTCGAATTCAATGGCCCAATGAGTGCTTAATTGGATTTTGATTCAATATCAGTCCAACAAAGCTGAGTTGGGTCAGTAACCTGAAAATAGTCAATTAAACAATTAATCACTGCAATGGATCAATCTTAATAGATTAACTAGATGGCAGAGTTGTTATATAAGTATTGACCATTAACTGAGACTGGGAAAATTATTGTGAACAAAATGATTCATGCAAGATTATCAGTGGAAATGTTTGACTTTCCATTTTGATTGGGTGATTTAGTGTGTTTGTCTTAACTTATGTGTTTCTCTTTATTAAAAAACTTTGAAATTTTTTTTTTTTAAATGTTGCATACATGAAATTCTCTGTCGCTGTAATCTATATTGAGTAGCGAAGTTTATCATACAAATATGCTAAAGGCAACTATTAAAGCCATGGTTTCTCATATCCCATACTAAAATAATACCACATCATCATGATGCACATTTATTGATCAAAATAGGGCCTCTACCACCATGGCCTAAGAGTCAACGGAGCTCACTTCCCCCTACACTAAGGGCTATAAGAGTAACATAGAATATGAGCTTGATAAGCTGATATCCTATTATGTGTTTGATATGCACTAGATAAGCAGTATGATAGGATAATGTTATCCTATCAAGTGTTTGAGGCGAACCATATAATGTCATGATATGATATAAATAGACAGAAATATCTCTTTCATGACATTTTAAAATTGATTTTTAAACTACTTTTTTTTTTAACTTATTTACATATTATTTCTTATTTTAAATTATTAAAAGAAATTAGAAGTCATAATTTTTAATTTTCAAATAAAATATATTAAAATACATAATTGACTTTCAATTTTTTTTTAAAATATTAAAAATAGGATAGGTTATACGTACTACTATTTTTTCTTCCCACCTCACTACCAACTTTGAATCGTTGGATCAAAATCAAATCAACGATTACAAAATAACATCAAGAGCAATTGATTTTGATACAACAATAACAAAGTTGGTAGTAAAAGATGGTAAGAAAAAATGATAGTAAGTATAACCTCCCTCATTAAAAATTATATCCTCACCAGATAAATTTTTAAAAATTCAATTTTAAATTGATTGTCAATATTGGTAGCCGGTGACTAGTGACAATGGTGGGTGGTGGTGGTGGAGGCAGCTTGTGCGGTGGGTGACCGATTGAATTGGTGGTGGTATTAGTTGCGGGGACAAGTGGCAATGGGTGTGGTGATAGCGCTAGTAGTAATCAGTAACAATTGTGGTGATTGATTGATGGCGGTGATGGTTGGTGCCGGTGGCCAGTGGTAATTGTTGGTACAATGGTGACAGGTGAGGGTGGTTGGTGAAAGTGGTGTTGTGACGGTGGTGGCAATTATGGTGGCTAATTAATAGCGACGGATGGTGGTAATGGTGGCGATGACAGTTGGTGCTTGGTGGTTTGGGGTGGTGGTTGGTTGGTGGTGGCAGTGGTAGCGATGGAGATGATAATGAGTGAGGGCAATAGTGGGGGCTGATCAGCGGTGGCGACTGGTTGGTGACAAAGGCTGACCCTCACGTGCCCAATAATGTTAGTAAAAGAAGAGCATAGGGCTATATTTAGAATAAGAGGAATGTCACATTTGCTATTTGCTATCCTGTCATGTCCTTTCCTAACCCGAGTCCCCCCTTACAGCTTATCTTATTGCAGACATGACAAAATGAGCCAATAGGATAAGGTTATTATATCCTGTTGGTTCACCAAACAATAGATAAGAGCAACATATGATAATATATCCTATCATATCCTCTTTATTCTATCCACCAAACAGGCCCTAAATATATGTACCTGCACTGCACTCAATTGGTACTCATAATATATAAAGCCTAAAATAGAAAACGCCAGCCTTTGTGGTTGAAGTGATTGAGTGGGACATTTGCATCAAACCCTCACGATGAAAGGTTGCAAATAGCAGAATAGCTAACAATACAATGTCAGATTTTTTAAGGCAATAAATACTAGCTCAATAATAGTATATGCCAACAGGTGCAACTCCATCCACAATTTAAAAGACAAAAAATGTGCAAAGACAGGGCAACGAAGAGAGAAATGGGGAAGAAGGTTGCATACCAACTCAAACAGTTCTGGGCAATCCTGCTTTCAGTACTAGCGTACATTCCGGTTAAGCAATCCTTGAAAAGATAGGTAAAGATCTTTGTTATCTGACCCAAATATCTCGTCTGCTTTTCTTAAAGTTTCCTAAAAGATCATGGAACAAGTTAAACAATGATTAACTACTAGAAAACAAAGAAAGCATTTCAATTCCAAATCCAATGCTTTAATTATTCAACATTGGAAAAAGTGTTTGTCCTTTTAAATGACACAACTTGTGTCATTTCACTCTCACAAAGAGGTAGGACCCATACCTTTATTTTTTTTGTCCACTCCTCCCCCATGATCTATCTCTTTCTCTCACTTAAAATGACATAATTTTACATCCTTTAAAATGACACACATTTTTTCCTTCAATATTTATTTACCTCTCGTGTTTGCTTTTGAGCATTTAATTCCTTTATGTTAGCAAGAAATGCACTGAACTGCTCATATGAAAGGCGACTCCTGAAAAAGTGACACATTTGATCCATTCAGTCAGCTTCTTAAATAAAATTTTAAGTAAAAAGTCACTTTACAACCACAGGGAGCAAGAAGGTCACCTGGCTTGACGAAAAAACTCCTTGCCATCAATCTTAGGGGTTCGACCTAAACAAAATTTATTTGTTACGAGGGATAAACAACCGAAAAAAGATAATCTAATAATGAAACACATTGAAGAGGTGCCAGGGCCCTGTATGCTTTACGCTTCATATAGAACAATACCCTAGACCAGCAGCATTATGTGGAATGGATAACATTCGAACCAAAAATTGCAGCACAAGGACTGAGCAAAGAAGCTTGACAAACTTCAAGGACCAATCTTAGTGAGATAGAGAGAAGAAAAGATGTTATAGTGGATAAACAACGAAACTTATAAACCTGGAAGTGATTGTCCCCGAGGTGGAGAGTTTGCTGCGGATGACTGCTGACTTGATGAATACCATGAAGAAAGGGATGGCCGACCTTCATATGGAAGTTTTGTGGGAGACACGGCACCAGATGTTTTCTTGGGGGATCCAGCTGCAGAATATCCTCTTGGAGACCCAGTTGTTGAGATCACCTTTGGAGTTCCAGTAGGTGTAAGACGTGGAGTGATATACGGAGTCAAAGAAAACCTTTGCCCTGAATACCTGGAAGCTATAGGACAGGAAAAGAAAAAGAACAAAAGGGAATGAATATGAATGTGAAATCAAATTTTAAACATCTGCAACCCCATTTTTCCTTATTCATATATAGTTCTGGCTATACTTTTATGAATCCTCTTTTTAAACATTTTTCCAATCAAACTTAATTATTTCCAGATAGAAAAATCCAAACTCTTTACTTTCCTGTACAAAACCCTGTTTCCCCATATTCCGTTTGATTAAGTATAATAATTTTCAGTTTTCACTATACAAGAACTTTAGATAAGCATGCCAACAAAGAATGATCAAAGGATGATAGATAATGCTCAAAAGGAGATGGAACAGAATTCATTTCCAAAATGCTAAATATTATGTATTAAAGTTTGCTTCATTACCTAATAACTTATGCAGGATAGGACTCACAAGGAGATAAGTTTTCCGCAACTGTTTCATGAGTTAAGTTCTGATGATGATAAACACAAGACAAAAAAAAAGATAAAGTTGCTACATATATGTGCTTGATGTATCATGCACGGTTATACACTCTATCTTGTTATATTTCACTTAGTATCATGCAATAAGATATGTGTAGTATTCTTTATAGAATATATCCAATTATTCTGTATATGTGTTTAATGGTTTAAATATTGGATATGTTTCTATGTGAGTGAGTATATAAGCATGATGCACATTCTAGTGTTTAATGTGGCAGTATATAATGCATCCTTTATGGAATATATCTAGTAGTAATTGATAGATGTCTTAATTGGATGTATCTATTAGAATCTTATATGCATGGACTAACTAGAGCTACATATTTAAGAATCATGCATTTTGAGATGTTGAATTATGAATTTGGACTAATTATGGTTTTCAAGTAAGTTATATTTCGAAGAAAATGTAACTAGAGCTATATTTTTGGACTAATTATATGCATGGACTAACTAGAGCTACATATTCAGGAATCATGATTTTGAAAAGCTGAATAATGAATTTAGGCTAGTTATGGTTTTCAAGAATGAGCATAGGATCAAGAAAATGAAAGACCCAAATTATGCTCAATTCAATAAGAAGAATGAACAAAAGGTCTAAGCATTTGATATAGTTGAAGAGAATAATTTTTCGGAAGTTTGGATTGCATCAAGAAGCCAAAGGACTAGATTTAGTACATTTTCTTTTATTTGCTATTGTTGGAAGGCGAGCCTTACACCAGTTGTAAGGTTGCTCCTTTGTGACTAAAAGATCATGGGTTCGAGTCCGGAAACAACCTCTTTTAAAAATGCAAGAGTAAAACTGTATACAATTGACCCTCACCCTTATCCTCACAAAGTTCCCTCACCCTTATCCTCACAAAGTTGGGAAGCTTTGTGCACCGGGTTTTGCCCTTTCTTCTTTGCAAGGATAATAGTTTTACAAGAGAACTCAAATAAGTTTTTCAATCTTTACAAGTGTTTTTAACATGTTAAAATGTCCAACAAAACATCTTTTGAGACTCTAGTTATGGTGATAGTTTAAAACTATGAAAACAACCATTTTTTGAGTTCTGAAAAACTGACCTTTGGTCAAAACTTCTTTCATATAAAGATATACTCGAAGATTTTTTCTCTGAATCGTCATTTGCTTAAAACAGTTGAGAAATAGAGAAGTTATGACCATTTGAAATCAATTTTCAAGATCAGATTTGGTGTGATGATTACCATGTACTTGAAAGCTCAAAAATGCTTGTAATCAATTAGCAAAGCGTTATAATCAATCACCATGGACAAAGAATGTCTATAAGCAATTACCAATACTGGCAATACATAGAAAAGATCGTATTTTGATTGATTATAACTTTGCTCTTTTATAATTTGGACTCTATATAAATGAAATTGAAGCCTTTAATACTCTAAAACACTTAATCTAATTATTGAATCATGAAAACCATGTTTTTAATCTAATTATTGAATCATTAAAACCATATTTTGATTCTTCATTGCAAAATCCTTATATCTTTGCTCTTCAAGTTGTATATCCATTCTTCAAGAGAGATAATCTTTTCTTTTGTCTTGTAAATCTTGTAAGAGGCTGAGGTATCCCTATAGAGAGGTTGAGGTTGAGGTATCTCTCAAGGTTTGTATGCAAAGGGTAAGGTATCCATTTTTTGTAGAGATATTAAATGATAAGAAGGTGAGGCATCGCACTAAATTTGTGAGATGGGTGAGGTTTCCCTTTACTTGTGAGGCTCGAACACTAACGATGAAGTATCCCAATAGTGTGAGTGATGGGCCTGAAGCATAAGGGATAAATGTAATAACAATATAGGGGGTTGTTATAGAAAGAGAAAAGGAAAAGAATTAATTAGTTCTAGAATATTCTTAGGAGATGGGATAAAAGAAGAGGGAATGTGGGGAGTGAGATATGCATGTATTGAGTAAATATTGAGGAACTGGGATCTCGGCGTGTTGGTTTTAAAGGTGAGCTTGGGAAGGGTCTTTTTAGTGTCTTATTTTGTCAATTGGTTTTTGTAACAGGCTATGCCTCCGTTGATGCAATAAAATCTGTAGAAAATCAGAATTCAAATTCAAATATTTTTCCGTTTTTATTTATTAGGAATAATTAAGAATAATTAGGATTGATTGTTTTTTATTTCCTATTAGTTAGGATTAATTGTAATTAATTAGAATTAATTGTGATTAGGTTTAGTGAGTCATAGCTGAGTCATTCTTATGATTGTGATTAGGTTTGGTGAGTCATAGCTGAGTCATGCTTAACTATTTTTTCTTGTATAAATACTCCTCATTCCTCATGTAATTATTCAATATCGATATACTGAAAACCTTTCTCAATATGGTATCAGAGCAGGTTGGTTCTGAGAAAACTCAGCCACCACAACCACCGTCAAACCAGCGGCACAACGCCAGAAAACTCAACCTCCAACCATTATTAAGGTTATTTTCCCTTCCTACAAAGTCCCAAAAGCAAAGTAAGGCTACCAATCACTGTAAAAGGCAAAATCCCAGCTTTCCACCGCTGTCAGCCACCGTCAGCAGCCGTCGGAAAATTTTTCCGACGACATTTCCGACCAAGATCCGCACCATTCAAAACAGAAGGAGCCGATCTACAAGTTTCAAGAAGGACCATCGGATTCTGCTGAGCCACGCGCCCCCACGCGCTAGAGAAAGGACGGAGCGTCCGCCCTACGCGTTACCACACGCAGCCACGTTGATTGAAAGTAAATTTCTATCCAGCAATGTTGCTCAACAAGGTATAGCGTTCCATGTTGATAATAGTAGTCGATGGATTCTTGATTCAGGGGCTTCAGATCATATGACAGGTAATGCAACCTTATTTTGTTCTTATACCCCTTACTATCAACAATCACGAATAAGAACAGCAGATGGCAGCTTCTCTACTATTGCTGGAAAAGGATCCATTAAACTTTCTGAACACATTACTTTGAACTCAGTCCTTCATGTTCCCTCTCTTACTTGTAACCTTATCTCTATCAGCAAACTTACGTCTGAGTTACATTGTGTTGCCAAGTTTTCTGTCAATGCTTGTGTTTTCCAGGAACAGGACTCGGGGCTGATGATTGGCAGTGCTAGAGAGGAAGAAGGACTTTATTATTTAGAAAAAGATTCTTGTGAAGGAAAAAATTTTGTGAACCACTCGGTATGTTTGTCTGATGATTGTAATGATGTTTTGTTGTGGCATCGTCGGTTAGGACACCCAAATTTCATTTATCTTCAGAAGTTGTTCCCAAGCTTATTTATCAATAAAAATCCCAGTTCTTTTTCTTGTGATATTTGTCAGCTTGCAAAACATTCTCGTGTTTCTTATCCTCCTAGAGTCCATCATGATTCTTCTCCATTTACCTTGATTCATAGTGATATATGGGGTCCAGCCCGTGAAAAAAATATCTCTGGTGCTCGTTGGTTTATAACTTTCATAGATGATCACTCTAGGGTATGTTGGGTATACCTTCTAAAGGATAAGTCTGACGCTGCATCCATTTTTAAAAACTTTCATGCATGGTTCAAACTCAGTTCCAGACCTCTATCCAAATTCTTCGAACTGACAATGGTACTGAATATTTTAATTCTGTTCTTGGAAACTATCTCAGCCAGCATGGTATTCTTCATCAAAGTTCTTGTCCTAACACCCCTCAACAAAATGGGGTGGCTGAAAGAAAAAATAGACATCTCCTTGAAGTTGCTCGAGCTCTTATGTTTACCATGCATGTCCCTAAATATTTGTGGGGGGAAGCTGTCTTGACTGCAGCATACCTCATCAATCGGATGCCTTCTCGTGTCCTAAATTTTCAATCTCCTTTATCTTGTCTTACCCACACCTTTCCTTCTTTCCGGGCTCATTCTTCCCTTCCTCCCAAGTTGTTTGGCTGTGTGGCTTTTGTACATGTTCCTCCCCATCAAAGGTCCAAGCTCGATCCTAAGTCCATTAAATGTGTCTTCATAGGATATCCTCCTAACCAAAAGGGCTACAAGTGTTACTCATCTTCACTTCGTAAGGTCTTTGTTTCTATGGATGTCACATTTGATGAGAGACAATCTTTTTTTCCTTCGACTTCTCTTCAGGGGGAGTCTATTGGGGTTGATGAAGATAAGTCTTGGAAACCAAATGATTCTGTTGTTTTGCCTTTGCCGTTGGAGACAGGGGGAGTCATTATGCAAAAGACAGGGGGAGTTAATGTGTCAGATAATGGAGATCCTCCCGGGAAATGGGGAAAGTTTTACAGCAGGCGAGAATCACCTCAGGAGCCTCTAGACTGCCAGGATTCTGACTCGAGTCTTAGTTCCAGCAACACTGATACAGCCAACCTAGATGTGCCTATTGCTCTCCGAAAAGGTACTAGATCTTGTACTGCTCATCCTATTTCTCATCATATCACATATGAAAAGTTGTCCCCAGGTTTTCGTGCTTTCAACACTATGTTAGACAGTACAAAAATACCAAAAAATATCCAAGAAGCACTTGATGATCCAAAATGGAGGAATGCAGTCTTTGAAGAAATGGATGCACTCAACAAAAATGGAACTTGGGAGTCTGTAGCATTACCCAGAGGAAAGAAAACAGTAGGTTGCAAGTGGGTGTTCACAATAAAGTTTAATGCAGATAACAGCATCAACAAGTATAAGGCCAGACTGGTTGCTAAGGGATTCACTCAAACTCATGGGATAGACTATCAAGAGACATTTGCCCCTGTTGCCAAGCTTAATACTATCCGAGTTCTTTTATCACTTGCTGCAAATCTTGGTTGGCCCTTGCAACAATTAGATGTAAAGAATGCTTTCTTGAATGGTGATCTACATGAAGAAGTTTATATGGATCCACCACCTGGTTTTGAAAAAGGAGACGATTCAGTATGCAAGTTGAAAAAGTCTCTCTATGGTCTTAAACAATCTCCTAGAGAGTGGTTTGAGAAGTTTACTCAAGCTGTTAAGGGAAGAGGATTCCTCCAAGCTCAGACTGATCACACTTTATTTTTAAAACACTCTAATGGTGGTAAAATTGCTATTCTCATTGTTTATGTTGATGACATAATTGTCACAGGTAATGATTGTGAGGAGATAAGCTCTTTGAAGAAATGTTTAGCTAATCAGTTTGAACTGAAGGATCTTGGATCTCTCAAATATTTCCTAGGCATGGAAGTTGCTCGAAGTAAGGCAGGAATTTCTTTAACTCAGAAGAAATATATTCTAGACCTGTTACAAGAAACAGGAATGCTTGGGTGCAAGCCAGCAGAGACTCCAGTTGAACCCAATATTAAATTGGGAATCGAAGATGGGAAAGAAGTTGACAAAGAGCAGTATCAGAGATTGGTGGGGAAGTTGATCTACTTATCTCACACTCGGCCTGATATTGCATTTGCAGTTAGCATGGTTAGTCAATTCATGCATTCTCCTAAGGAAAAACACCTGAGTGCAGTTTATAGAATTCTGAAGTACCTCAAAAACACCCCTGGTCGAGGATTGTTCTTTAAAAGGGGACACAAGAGGATGATTGAAATATACAGATGCAGATTGGGCTGGCTCTGCATTGGACCGAAGATCCACTTCAGGATATTGCACCTATATTTGGGGAAATCTTGTGACCTGGAGAAGTAAGAAACAAACAGTTGTTGCCCGGAGCAGTGCAGAAGCAGAATTTCGGGCTCTAGCCCATGGTATTTGTGAAGGAATTTGGTTAAGAAGACTCCTTGAGGAATTGAAGATCTCTTTTTCCCCACCTGTCAGAGTGTATTGTGATAATAAGGCTGCTGTCAGTATTGCTCAAAATCCAGTTCACCATGACAGAACAAAACATGTGGAGGTTGATCGCCACTTTATCAAAGAAAAAATAGATGATGGAAGTGTATGTATGGTGTATATTCCTACCAAAGAGCAGCAATTGTTTTTATTTATTAGGAATAATTAAGATTAATTAGGATTGATTGTTTTTTATTTCAATAAAATCAGTGTTGTAAATTTGGGTTGAATCATTTTGGTATTAGAGAACTTCCGATCTAGGGGTGCTCCAGGTCCAAATCCTTGAGAGAGTGGAAATTATGGGAGTAACCAGCATGTCATAATTCAAAGAAATTTTAAAAAAAATTATGAAGGTTTTAGATGAGGCAATAGAGAAGATGGAGAGACCGAGTTTGAAATCAAGAAGAAGCACAATCTTGATGCCAATAACCAGTCAAAGAAGAATCAAGAAGAGGCAGAGGAAAATATGAGATTAAAATCATATTTGAATAAAACCAATGCAAACACCGAAAAATATTAAGGAATTGAAGACGTAGAGGTTGAAGAGACCGGAGAAGGAAACAAGAACAAGAAGAAGACACAGATGGGTATGACGTTTTGTTTGATGGGTCAGAAAATATTTTCAAAGTTTTTTCTATCATTGGGTGTGATTCCAGAACGAAAATTACAGAGACGAAGGAGCATTTGCATCTCAATGTTTTGGACCAGATAATGGAAGAAACAAGAGTGGGTCAGTCTCACAAGTTGTCTAATGGGTCAAAACGACTTTCATAGGAGAATCAGACACTGAGGCAGAATTGAAGCAGAAGCATCACTCGATCAAAGAGGTCCTAGAGGCTGAGAATAGAGTAGGGAAGATCAAAGCAGAATATATGTTGCAGAAGAAGTTCGTGAAAAAAGAAATGGAGAGGTGCGCTCAGCCTCCACATGGGGATGACAATGGGTCGCTCATAAGTGACTAGCTATGGATATGCCCTGTACATGATGATGGAAGGAATGAGTGGCCTTGAGAATTGGGGAAAGAAGGAGGGGCAGAAATTGGAATTTTGCGTCATGGGTCAAAACTTTCCCCTAATGGGCCTAGCCCAAACTAAGGTAATAAAGAGAGGTGCCACATAGCTATACAACTTGATGGAGGCCTAGGTAGTAGGCTGCAACACCAGATCTCATCAGGCCCAAACCAAAGTGAAAAAGTCCTTTTTTTGTCATGCAACAAAGGAGGCAAAACAACTTCCTCCTCTGAGAGCATCTTCCAAGGAACCCATTGTGCTTGAACGAAAATGTGACAGCAGCATGGGTTCATCTCAGCAAGTGGTTTTTTAGTCGAGTGGCATACAGACTTGGGCAATTCTTTGATGTCTTCCAGATGGTGTCAAGAAGGGATTTTACAACATTTGGATATTACTCTCGTGTAATGTTAATAGGGCTGGCTCGATGTGCTTTCCTTATTAAAAGCATAACTTGGTTAATATGCTTCAAACAATGGGACCCGGGTGGAATTTCTCTGACATCTCCTATCTTCTTTCCTCACCTTGAGGACAAGGTGAGTTTTGGAGGGGGAGTATTGATGGGCCTGAAGCATAAGGGATAAATGTAATAAAAGTATAGGGGTTGTCATAGAAAGGAAAAAGGAAGAGTTAGTTCTAAAATATTCTTAGGGGATAGGATAAAAGGAGAGGGGGGGGGGGGGAGTGGGGAGTGAGATATGCATGTATTAAGTGAATATTGGGGAATTGGGGATCTCTTGGAACCTACATGTGTTGGTTTTAAGGGTTAGCTTGGGAAAGGTCTTTTTAGTGTCTTATTCTATCAATTGGTTTTTTGTAAGAGGATATGCCTCCATTGATGCAATAAAATCAATGTTATAATTTTGGGTTTGCATCAGTGAAGAATGTTGTAATCTTGTAAAGACTTTTCAAGCACCTAGTTGAACTTTCAAGATAGTGAACAAATCTCAAGTGCTGAGCTTAAGGAATGAATTTAAGTTAAAAGTGGTTACTGATAAAACTAGGATAAATTCTCAAGTTTGATTCTCTCTTCCTTACACTCCTTAATTATACTATTTGTTGCACTACATCTATCTACTGCACATCTTTTGTGTGTTTTTTTTATTATTGAAATTGGTGTTTCACTTGTGTTTTCTTAAATCCTATATACTTCCAAGTTGAATTTGACTAATCTAAAATATTTGTATTTTTATTTAAGTTATTCCGCTGCATCTATTTCCTAACTACATTTAAATGCATGATTTGTCAAAGTAATCATAAAACTTGTAAACATCCAATTCACACCCTATTGGGTGATGGATGGTTGCCATGAATAACAACTTATATCCAGCAATATAGTTGAATTCTGAAAAATGAACACTAGTCACAACATGATTTATAATCTGGAAAATTCATCTACCTTCATCAATTGTTTTACCCCCGTCTGCAGGGCCACTGTATGAATGATGTGTCGTATAGCCGCTTCCATCATCATCTGCAAGCAATATTATATGAAATACAATTCGCTAGAAAGGCTTTGGGTGAAAATGATAATCAAATAATCAATGAAGTGGGAATTACCCTTATCAGGATATGCCTTTGGAACTGATTGGTCACAGGTTCCAATATCTATGGTTTCAGCTTGCTGTGCCAAGAGCAATGAAAAAGAAAGGAAGGGAAAAAATCTTGTTTAGGAGAATAATATTGGTCATTTTCATCACCAAAATCAATCGTAATTACGATAAGCATGGCTGAAATAATATATTGATGTCTTACGGATGGAGTATCATCAGTTAGCGACTGCATCAGTTGTTTTTTAAACATCTCCAACTATCAAATAAAAAAAATAAAAAAAGAACCTGTCAGGTCTACAGAAAAATGGGGTATAAAGAAAAATATAGCATTTCACAATCAAGACAGTGTTATCTGTATATATACAAGAAGAAATATGCATGCAATAAAATAGTATTTTACCAATAGGAATCATATTCAACTTTCTATCCACCATGTCACTTGCAACTATTTCATACCCGAGTGTTCAAGAGAAAATTGCTGTTTCCATCTATTGCTTAGCAATAACTTAAGCAGATAATAAGCAATGCTTTAAAATAATAACTATCACCTATTTAAAAACTGAATAAGATACAGGGGTAGCATTCATCTTCACTTTTAATAGAATGCTTTAAATTCAACTTCTCAGTTGCTGATGACTTAAATAAAAGATTAAAAGTCATCTTCATTTTCACTTCCATCCTTGATCCTTAATCTCTCAATTTATCAGCTAACAGCACATTTTGCTATAGGGACTAACCTAATATTGAGTTCTTGTCTATAAATGTCTTGCTAGCTGACATTTTGCAAAGGAGAATGATGAAGGTTCTAGAGCTTGCAATACATCAGCTATCATCTGCAGTTGGGTTTTGTTTAATACAACACGAATTTATTGAGATCAGCATCATATACTTTCTTTAACTAAATGAATAGCATTATACCTCACTGATAAGAACCAAACTCCAGAATCAGTAAAAGAATAACGGAACACAAGTTTTTTGATATGGAAAACCCAGATCTGATATATGTATTGGCAAAACAAAAATTACAACTAAAGGAAATTTTACTACTGATAATAAGGGAAATTACAGAAACCAGAATGACAAGAATAGATGAATAACAATGAAGCAATTTGAGAGGCTGCACACTCTCCCAAGGATCCCAATTCCAAGTATGCAATTCCTTGCGTCCCTTCAGCACCCATCCTCCCTTTTAACTAACTCCTGCCAGCACCTCATTTTGTTAAGGGTCAATTTAGGAAATTTTTGCTGACTCAGCAATGGCCCAAACCACCTATTTTTATTCTTTTTATAAGATGATCTGTATCACTCACTCCATGGAAAATCAATGGAATTGCTATTGACTTGCAGGCATAATTCCTTAAGGAGGTGTTTGGGAGAGGAGAAAAAAAAAATTACCGGGAATATGATGGGGAAAAAATTTCCCGGGTAAGTTACTAAAAGGTGTTTGGTAGGCCAAAATTTTTCTGAAAATGTTGGATTAATTCTACTAATGTTGTGTGTTAATTTTTCCACCACATGAGAGAAAAAAAATTTCACCCCATCAATGGTAATCTTTCATGACAATTTTATATGGAAAAGCAAATGATGGGAAAAAAAATTTCTCAGCCTTACTTTAACTTCACCTTCTACCAAACATAGGCAAATAATTTTCCCACCCCATTTTCTTGGAAAAAAAAATTTCACCTCCTACCAAACACCCCCTAAAAATCTTGCAAACAAAGACATTTCTAGGACAACTAGTTTTACAAGCCATGATGAGATCAGGACAAAATGTAATCGACATAAGGAGGCTGCTGCTTATAGCCATGATTGGAACTCTTCACCAAATGTAATTATTTTCATTGGTTTTGTAGCTTTTCATGGTTATAGGTTATAGGTTATAGCATTAGTTTGTACAATTACAAATGACAACGAGAATCATAAAATTGCATCATGTGTAGGTTTTACTTTGGCAACCAACATATTTTTGAGGCTCTACTATTATAATATGAATTGGTCAAGGATATGAATCCTTAACCTAAAATCTGTTGAAAATAATCAAGTATGAGTTGTAAAGAAGACCCACATCAGTTAGACTTCAACCAAGCGAGGACCGTATAAGTGCAAAAGACCCATAGACCTAGAGTCTTAAGGTTGTCAAACCACTTATTGTGGTTTATCATTTGAGTCCAATAGTGGAAGAATCCTTTGCAAAGGTTCTTGCACTCCCCGTACCATTCTTAACAGTAGTATCAAAGTCAATGGTTTGGCTCGGCCAAGTATTTGGAAATGGTGATGTTTCAAGGCCTCCGCAGAAAGCTAGTGTGACTCCAATACTTGAAGAGAAGAGACTTCCGTAGAAGTTTCCTTTAAGGGGGAGCATGATGTTGGGCCTCACACTTAAGGGGAAGATGTTGAAAATAATCAAGTATGAGTTGTAAAGAAGACCCACATCGGTTAGACTTCAACCAAGCGAGAACCATATAAGTGCAAAAGACCCATAGACCTAGAGCCTTAAGGTTTTAGGTTAAGATGTGGTGTCAGCCCACTTTGTGGTTTGTCGCTTGGCCCATTCATGGAGGTATCCTTTGCAAAAGGTTTTGGGCTCCCCCATACAATTCTTAACAAAATCATGGCCTAGAAGTAGGTGGATTCCATTATGAGTTCTTTCAATCTATAGAAACACTTGAATGCAAATCAAAACAAACTCCAATTGATCCAAAATTAGCAATATCTTATTTTGAGGCATACACCAAGTAATGATACAATTGAAATAAACTGTTGATGCAGATAAAAGCATAAAGTATGCAGCAGTTGAAACATGTCAGACAACATATTTACCAGCTTTCAAAAATGTAAAGCACGCGAAAGGATGGGAAACTGGGCGCAGTTCTAGCACAAAGTATGCAGCAGTTGAAAAATCATAGAGAGTAAAGACAGAATAAAAAATAAAGCAAGACAGAATAAAAAATAAAGCAAGACAGGATACAAAAATCATACAAACATTCACCTTTGCAAAGTCTCGACTTAGCTTTCTCACTGTTGCTGCTAATTGGTCCCTCTCCTTCGAAAGCTTTACCTAAAACAAAATGGTAGAATATAAAATTCATCTAACATCAACTCTAAACTCTCCATTAAATAGCGTTGACTTGAACAAAGATTTTAAATTTCAAATTTTCCACTCAAACAAGCAAATTATGCCAAGCTGCTCATTCATCCTCTCTTTCTACCCACCTTGTTTGTTCGGTTTCTTATAAATGTCTTGCCACTAATTATTATGAAAAGCCAATCTTTCCTTTCTGTTGAAAGAAACATGCAACAACCAACAACCATATCTAACCAGCAATGATAAATAACAACTGTTTAACTCACCAACTTCATTCATTTCCTCTATTCATCGCCTTGCGCCGTTCATTATTCAACACCATAACACATCTATGCATTTATAAAAAGAGCAACATGATGTTGATATAAAAGGGTAATACCCATCCTTACCTTACATTTAAGAAAGAGATAAATTGAAGCTATGAATTCCTAGTTCATATTCACATGGCGACAACAACAAAGACTCTGGTTCAGATATATGTATTTATAATTTTCAAAATAAAAAAAAAAAAAAAAAAAAACCCAAATTCGTAGTAACAGAAGTGTAAAGAAAAGAAAAAGAGAAAGGTACATTTTCATTGAGGGCGGAGTTCAAGGTGGACTCAGCTTGGTGGCAAGCACGGGTGAGGGAAGAGACACGGTCTTCGAGGTCGGAGATGAGACGGTCCTTTTCGAGAAGCTTCTGGCGGAGGCGGCCGGCGTCGGACTCGAGGGATGAGACCCTGGCGGCGATGGCCATCGATGTTATCTTCCGAGCCAGATCCAGCTGCTGGTACGGGTCGGTTGGTATCACCGAAAGAATCTCGTCTGGCAGGTCGAAATCCACCACATTACTCTGCGACATTCCCAACCCTCAAATGATTGGAGAGAGAGAGAGAGAGAGAGAGAGAGAGAGGGGGGGTTGGTTGTTGCCTTGTTGCAGAGTGGGTGATGATGAATCATGAACAATGTTGCCTTAAACAAAGTTATTTGCACAAACTATTCACTAAATTTTTTAGGGGAATATGGAATATGGCCTGGCATAAAATTATATCATGTAATATATAAAAAAGTGAACGATACTAATTAAGAAAATAAAAGAGAAAAGAGAAAATAAATTTCACTTATTTTTTGTTTGTATATAATATAAAATTATTTAATATAACATTAGAAACATATTTTACTTTTAGTTATTTTGGGAAGATAAAATTCAATAATTTTAAAGTGTTTAAAGTAAATAATTATATGTGAGAAGTTAAGAATAAATTCATTTTATAAATTATTCATATATATAAGTTTCAAAAGTTTAATAAAATTTAAAATTTATTTAATTACTTAATGTAAAAAAATTAGAGTTTTTAAACTGAAATATTATTATTTAAAAGGAAAAATTCCCTATAAAGTTTAGAATTCATACAATAAAGTAACAGATTCGAATTTATCATTTATTGTTATAATTTGTTTATTTAGTTATTAGTCTATTGATTTATATTATATCCTTATTGATTTATATATTTTTATTTTTTGAAGATAAAAGATAATAATATATATCAAAAAATATAATAGTTAACCATGTTTGAAGTAGATAATTATATGTGAGAAGCTAAAAATAAATTCATGTATTAATTATACTTATTTGTGTGATCTTATTTTTGTGTCATTTAATCCTCTTAAATTCTTCATGGATTCGTTTAAAAATTTTATTTTCTTATTTAATGATTTACCTAAAAAATTGATAGTTTTCAAAATGATTTAATTATTAAATATTATAATGTAAAAGTAAAAAACCTCAATAGAATTTGGGAGTGGATCCTCTCATGTGTTAATTATAATTAACATGACCATGTCATGTGGAGAAATCATAACTATACATGGGTGAGTTAACGATGATAAGGGAGAAGAGAGAAAAAATATAAGGATAAGAAGTTACACAATCATCACCGTTGATTTAATTATTAATGGTTAAAATCCTCTCACATGATATGATCATATTAAATTACAGATGAGATGATCCATATCCGTAAAAAAACATATTAATTTGTAAAGGTGGGTCAGATTTTTATTTTTAAAAAAAAGTTTGAGCAAAAGGGTATTCTTTTCTTTTCTTTTCTTTTCTTTTGGTGGGTGATGGATCCTGACTTTCTTTTCGCCCGTCCTTATCTATGTTTCAATTTTGTATTGTTTCCCTCCAAAATGGATTTACGCACTCCTTTTTTTTTCAGTTTTTTGCCTTTTCTGTTTTGTGGTATGTTCGTCTTCCCTCTCTTATGAATTGGTTTGAACTTTAAAATTTAACCGCCAACTCTATTTTATTTTAAAGTTCGTTTTTTCTGTAGTTACTGCAGATAAGTTATCTATACAACGTTATTTTGGAACGGAAATTATGGTGTTTTTGTAATTTTAATTTATTTCAGAGTTATAATAGTCTTTATATTTATAATTTTTTAAGATTTTAATACCAAAACGATATCATTTCAAAAATAAATGCAGATAACTTATTTGCAGTAAGTTCATAAACATTTTTCCCTTTATTTTATTTTTTGAAACATTTGATTAACTATCCCTTCCAACAATCAATCTATAATACCATGTTTAAAACGAATCAAGCAAAATCTCAAACAGCCTTTTTACCGCGGAGTTTCGGTTGAACCACATAATTGATTTTTATTGTCACTCAAGTGATAACGCTGAAATATATAATTGGGTGTTTGTTGCAAAAATTAAAGTCCGAGGGTTTATTTGACTGTTTTTTTTTTTTTCTCAAAACTATTTTGTAGAATAGTTAATAAATAGGTAATTTTTTTATAAAGTTAAAAAACAAAACTAAAATAATTCTGAAATGTTCTCTAAATTTGATTCTAAAAATTAAAAAATAATTATAATTTTTAGAACTATTTTTACAAAACAAACCTTATCAAATAGGTTTTGTTGTTCTGAAAATAAAAAACTATTTTTAGAACTCAATGTGTTTATGGATTTAAAGACTATAAAGATTAATGGGAAGTTCATTCCTATTAGGAGTGTTCATCAACCGATCCAAACCGATTCAAACTGCGGTGACCGAACCGAAAAATCGAATAAACCGAAAACTGAAAAATCGAAAAAAAAACCCGCAAATTTTAATTGGATTGGATCGGTTTTCGGACGGGTTGATGAAAACCGATCCAATCCTAACCGATCCAATATATTAATTCCTCTCTACTTACTTGGGCATTTCCCCAATCATAGCCCAAAAATTTTGAAACCTAAGAAAAAACTTAGTCATATCTCATCAACAAAATTTCGTCTGCGTAGAGTTTCATATCTCATTGTCCAAAAAAAAATTATATTATTGTCTATTGATGCTTTTGTATTTCAAAAAATTAAATTTATAAAGCCAATATATACAAAAGTTGTTATTTGCACAATAATCATGAAACAAATTTAAAATTTAAAAAAAAAAACCGAAAACCGATCCAATCCAAACCGAAAAAAATTGGATTGGATCGGATCGGATTTGAAAAAAATCCAAACCGAATGGATGATTACATGAACAAACCGAAGGGATTGGATCGGATGATTTTTGCTTCCAAAATCGATCCAATTTAGACCGCGAACACCCCTAATTCCTATATATCATTCTCACGGAGAAAATTATAAAGTTGCGATCAATGTGAAGCAATAAAAGTAATATTTTTTTATAAAAGGTTTATGGAATTAAAGACTATAAAGATTAAAATAAGACTAATTACTAAACTAAGCAATAAGTAATGTAAAAGTAAAGTAAGAGTGCACTAGATTACCCAAAAAAGGAGTTAGAGTGCACTCGAGAATAAATAATTCAAGTATCAAAGTCGATTGGAATCATTTTTCCCTATATTACAACTTCACTAGAATGCTGAAACAATGTTATAGAAATCCTCCATCAGTAACCAGAACAAATAATTTTACGTAGGCCCTTTCACCAACCTTACACGTATAACCCAACAATTAATCCTCATTTCCCTATGCAAAATTAACTATTGGATTCGATTAAGAACAAGCTCCATGTGGCTATTATCACAACTGGATCGTGTCATGACGATAAAAAATTAAAAACAATGGAGTCCCACCAAAGTTTATTTGGGAAAACATTGAAAAAACCTCTTTGTTTAAGAACATTGGTCTTTCAAAACATAAATGGATTCAGAAGTTGATTATGAGTAGAAAAGGTGTTAGCACCCTACATCGTCCATTTAAAAAATGGTTACCTTATATTAATTGTGCAAGTTATTGAAAAAAAATTTAAATATTTATTTCACCCCATAGAATTAAATAAGAATGATTAAAGGAATAATTTTATTTTTGGGCTTAAGGGTGTAACACCCTGTCTCTAGTCAATTTGCTAACATGCAATATGGTAATAAAAGCGCAACATACTTAATTTATTAAGTGGAAAACCTTACTCAAAATATCATCGTTACCTTAAGTATCTAGGTGACTTAACTTTTTCTTTTACTTACATTACATAATTGTCATACATATTATATTTTCATATTATTATAAACCGTACAGTATCATACCTACACAAAATGGTAAAATGTCAATTGTGTAATCCTAGACAATGATATGATAAATTGGAGCTTAATTTGAGGAAAATAATATCGGAAATGGATTCAATACGAAATTTGGAGTTTGTAGGTATATTTTGAGAAATTTTAATGAATAATGATTTTTACTTGATAAAATACTGCAGTATAATTGCATCTGTAAAAGTGCAAAAGTGAAATTATGCTCTAAAAAATAAAAATATGTAGAGTTGGAATAAAATTAATGAAATATAAATTTAGTGATGATTGGTGGGTTAAATGAATAAGTTTAAGTGAGTTAAAAGACAAGTGAGTCTCACCTCCCACTTAAATGGATTAAAGCATATGAGAAATAGCATTTTCACTCATCTTCTCCCTCTCTTCCGATTGAAACCATCGACCTCCTCCATTGGTGAATAAGGCAAGGTTTTGCTTGCCTTGTTTGACCTAATCTAGCCACCAAATCACAAAACTTTAAACATCAAAGTTGTTTGTATTGAGATTGTGAGTATCTTTCCTTTCTCGAGGGTGTCTTGAAAGTGAGCGTGTGAAGAGATCCTTCTCCACCTCCCTTGGATGATTTTGTTGTGGAAGAAGGCTTTTGAGGGTGGTTGAACTTGTTTAATTGCTTGGAAACTACTCCTATGGTCATTTGAAGACTATTAGTGGTAAGTTTCTATACTCCCTTTGAGTTTTCATGGAAATCATAAAATGGATGGGTGTTTGGTTATGTATTGTTGAGTTGTGGTAATTAGGATCATTAAATGTTATGTCTCCTTTTGAATTAAATGCTTAAAATGATGTATGATGATGATTGAACCAATAAAATTTATAGTGATATGTAAATTTTAACTTAGTGAAATTTATGGTTGGAAAGTGTTGAAATTTATGGTTGAAATCATTAATGTGGTGGATGGACCTTATGTGTAGGTCTTGGGGAATTTAATTTGGATGTTAGAGGAACATGAAACATATTTGAATCATTAGAATTATCTTGGACCTTGCATGTTGTCATTAATGGCTATGTAAGCACATTTGAGAGAAATTGTGGTAAGGTTCCCATTGGGTATGTGGAATGGTTTGATAGTGTTGGATTAAATGGTGAGGTTTGTTGTGAGTTGTAGAATTACTGTGACTTGTTGATCAAGTTGCTGATGATTATAATAACCCTAATGTTGAGAATTCAAAATCATAGAGTTATTATGAGGACATTTAATGAGATGAGGACGAAATTATATGAATAACCCTATTGATGGTATTTTAAACAGGTGGATTTCTGCCTGTTATTTTTTACTGCTGATTCAGCAAAAAATAGTAGAATAACCCTAACCAAGTGAATCTGAGTTAGAGAGTTATTCTAATGATACCAGTATCATAGATGAGTTTAGAATTCAATTATGTAAAGATTGACACCCACATTGTGGGTATTCTGAGAAAGTGAGTTTTGACCTGATATTTTGTGTTGTTGAGACAGTAACAGGTATCTGATTAATCATAATCAATGAATCTTAGATAGAGGACTATTCTAAGGATATAATTATCATAAATGATAAGAGAATTGGATTATGTGAATCCCGATACCCATATTGGGGGTATTTTGATAAAATCACTGTTACCGGGTATTTTGCACTACTGTGATATCAGCCAATATAGTTCTGAAATGAGAAAAAAAATGAGAAAAATGAATATAAGTTCAATATATGTCAAACAAGTCATAATTAGATCAATGATGTAAAGTTAATAAAGTTATGAAGTCCAGGTACGTTAAGGATACCCGTAAGGACTACAGTGTAGTTAAACAGCAGTAAGCATATCTGTGAGATACTAATTAGATTTTTGAGTTAGAAACATGTTAATTAAATACACTTGATATTAATTACTAAAGTTTGGATCTTGAGAGTTTCCGGGTAAAAATTTGATAACAATTCAAAGAAAAATTACATCGGGTGTTACTAAATGACAGAAGCCACTTAATGACATAGCAAAATCCTAAAAACATAAGGAGCCCCTCTTCCTTGCATCCCATCAGTGCCCAACAACCTCCCCTCTCTCTCTAAGTTTGAGTTTTCAAATTCCTCCTTCTTTTCTCTAAGATTTCACCACTTAAACTTCATCAAAATCCAAAACACTCTTCACAAATCTTGTTCTTTAGCCTTTGAACTTGTGAAAGCTTGTGTTCTTGACCCTTGAACCTTAAATTTTTGTGGCTGAACTTTCCCATACAGCAGCTGCATATTCTTTCCTCTTATGGAAAAAAATGGTGGTTGAAGCTCTCTGTTGAAGAACACATTTCTTTTGGTCATTTTTTGATTTTCTATTGTAAGTTCCTTGCATTTTCTTCTTGAAAAACCCTACCTTTACTCTTTTAAATTTATGTTCTTGATTCTAAATCCTTGAATATCTTATGAAGGTGTGTTCTTGGTAAAAAGGAAACATTCTTGGTAAGTAAAGGTTAAAGCTTGAACTAAAGGAGCCATCTTGAAGAAGTAATACTTAGATCCATGGAAAAGATGACACTAAAACCCTTCTTTCCTCCACTTTCAATTCGGCCATGATGTATTCTTGTTGATAATAATGTTGTAAATTATTAAAAATGGGGTCTTGGTGTTTAAATGTGTTAGTGGAAGTCTAAAACTCAAGAAAGATGTAAACTTGTAAGAGAAAGTGTCACCTTTGGCTAATGTGTGAGTTGTTCCTTGAAATAGATGAACTAAGAACCCTAAAACCTTCCATTATGATTCTACCCTATTCCTCTAAATTAGGGTTTAATGGTTAAAATTAATAAAGATGACACTTTTGTGGACTAATGGCTTGAGGGACTTAATTAAACAAAGAAAGTCTGTAAAAAAGACAAGTAAAAACCCTAATCTAGCCATCTTGCAATTCGACCAAGTAGTGCATCCTAGGATTTGGAATTTTAAAATATGTTCTAAGACTTAATTATGATACTATAAAACCGTAAAATTCACCTAATTAGGGTTTAGAACCACTAATCATGTAATTAGTGAAGTAAATGAACTAATGCATAAGTGATGATGTGGAATTACATAAGGGATATAAATAAGTGAAAAACCATAAATTTATGTTCACTTAGGGTTTCCAACTAAACCTAATTAGAGTTTGCTAATTAAACTTAATTAAGGGTTCAATTGCTAACTTAAGCCTAAAGTGAGTTAAAATCCACTTAGTTATATAATTAAATAATGGAAAATCATAAGGAGTACCCCTATGTACATTTCGGCCATGTCCATTAAATTAGGGCTTCGGGTTGCAAAATTGTAAAGAATGATGAATTAGGGTTTGTTGTGTAATTAAGGATTAATTCAACTTGTGAATTGAAGTGTGAGTTGATTTTTCATGTTTGGGACCTTGTATATGCCACAACCAAGTAAGGTAATGTGACCTTGATTTGGTTGATCCTTGAGTTAGTGGCCTAGAGTTTAATTAAGTTAAGAAGGCTTAAAAGTGAATGATCTTTGAGAATTGGATTGTGAATCTTTAAATTGTCTTAAGTTGTGGACTTAAGTCTTAGGATCCTAAGGGGAATTAATGTTCAAGGTTATGAATGACATATAGGGATTATGAATGCCTTAATTGGTTGCAAGTTAAGTGGGAAAAGTCTTAACCTAAGTGAGTTATTAATGGACTAAGTGTCTAATGAGTTGTTGGTGACTTAGGGAAGAAATGACCACCTTGTCTCTGCCATTAAGGTATATATGGCTAGGATAAGTTGAAAATATTACAAGCTCTCTTAGTTGCTTAGAGTTTAATTCTAAGATGATTGAAGTGCTTAAATCACATAGTTGATTGTGTTATAAGACAACACTTCTATATGACTTGAAACATGTAATTATGAAATTAATGGTCTAGACTTGTGTTGGGCATATTATTGGCATATGATATGAGTATGTAAAAAGGAAATGGAATCAATAAATGGCTAAGTCTTGTATATTTAATTGACTAATTAATATGTTATTAATGCATATATATTATTCCTTCTCTAGGTGTGCCTAGAGATACTTGTTTGTGAGGACATTGTGTTGAGCATACGTACTTGCCTAGGCAAGTGGGCTTGAGTATAGCTTCCTGAGGTAAGCTCTTTGTTTAGGATGTTCATCTTCTCTTGTGACTCCATCATGATGGTGGGCATTATGGTTGCATTGTATGAGATATATTGTATATGTGCATTCATTCACATTCATATGGAGATTGTATGATTCATTATGTTATGATGCACTGATGATATATGTTATGAGGTTTCTGGCCAGTGAATAGGTATGTAGGTTATTGGGTCATTCCCTTGAGTTATTTCATACTAGACAGAGATTTGTGTGTAGACCGCCTATGACTGGACTCTGGGGGTTATTGCACACTATGCATGTTGGACATGCCAAGATGTCGGCTATTCGAGGTTCGAGTCCTGGAATAGCTAACCAGGATCAGATATGATGCTATGTTTATGTTGTATGATTATATATATGCTTTATATCTGACTTGTCATGCAGGAAGTGGATTCAAGGGAATAAAGGATTCTCTATAAACTTTGAGTTTACTGAGATTGTTGTGATCTCACCCCTTCTTGGGGACATCATTTCAGGTACCTATCATAGTGATAAGCCCTCCTTGGGCAAGGACCAGGCACGTGGCTAGTGGAGTGCCAGTTGGATATTTATTTGATAGCATGTTTAGTATTTTAACATGCTGTAGTTATGTGATTTTGAGATCATGGCAATTAAATAATAATGCTCATGACTTCTATTTGATGGGCTGATGGGAGAATTATGTCTTTGATATGTATTTATCTAGATGCATGTGTTGAGGATATGAACATGATGTAATTGATATTTTGATTTGGGGCATGAAGCCTTTATGTATGTATTGACCCATTGAGGGGATCATAGTCCGTGTGGGACTTGTGAGATGATCGATTATATAAACTGTGTCTATCAGGATTATGTTATAGTGTGAGATTCTTATATCCTAGATATCCATTAAACAACTGTTATGTTGTCCGTGGGACTCTAGCAGGAATGACACTTGTTGTCATATCTGGTTAGTCAATGGCCACTACTAATGGCTAATGGGATTAGTTAGTAGATGTATGTCTTAGAATTTACGCTTATACAATATCTCATGTGAACGCTTTTGGAAATGTTTTTAGAAAACATTTTGGGAAAATTTAACTCATATTTTTATAAGACGATTCTATATTTAATAAGATAAAGTCTTCCGCTGTGTACACTATAATATCATGTATGTTAACAACCGGAGTACTACGAGGTGTTACAATGATCATTGTAGGTTACCTTTCACAGACTCAATAGAAGTGGAATAAGCTTGGAGCTTACGTTGGAGAACATTGCTTGTGGAATTGAGGTAAACTCTTGGAACTGGGGTTAATCTCCTTGTGTGTTCTACCATGCCCATGTTGGGAGTGATGGTTGGATGTGTGCTCTTTGATAATATATGTAATAGTATGTTTATACATTATTGACATGATGATTGACATGCGTGTGGCATGTTGTGTGATATTGCAATTGTGATCTCTAGCCAATAGATGTGTTGGTTTGGACTTTCGTCGGTTTATGCTCCTTTGGGGAGTTTCGGTCGGGTTTTGCCATAGAGTCATCTCTGGGAGCGACACTAGGGAGCTCCAAACTTAGGACTTCCGCTAGACAGGTCTCCTTGGGAGTTCCAGTTGGGTTTGCCATAAAGTCTTTCAATCATAGGAGAGGCGCCAGGAAGCGTCCCGGGAGAAGTTTGATGGGGTCCTTCAACGAAATCCTTGTAGGGATGTTCTTGGATTGTGCCCAGTTGGTTATGTGATTTTGTATGTTATACTGTTCATATATGTATCATTGCATGCACATTGAGTGAGCCACTAGGCGGAGTGACCTTCCGGTGCCATTGATTTACTGAGATATGTATGTATATCTCACCCCTATTTGGGGCACCATTTCAAGTTCAGGTGAGCACATTGGAGCTTCGGGCAAAAGGCCCATTTTGGTGCATGAGATTCATATGTCATTTTGGAATATATATGCACATATTGACCTTCATTGTGTAGAGGACTTAATATATGAACATGATATTGCATATAGTTGTATTTACCATGCTTTTGTTGTTCATATGTAATTCTAAGTCTCCTGATCATTAGTTGTATTTTGGAATCAATTGTATATGCCTCATTTTATCATTTTGGATATTGGTGAGCATGGGGAATGTCTATGCCACTTGGATTATATTTAAGACTTGGTTGTGGTAAAGAATATCATATGGAGGTGTATAAATTGATGGAAAGGTCAATGACCTATTGGATGTATTGAGTTGTGAAATAGTCAAGTAAATATTGGATGACATTTGATTACGTACATTATTGTAAAATTGGCAAAGGTTGAGAATATAAACAGAATTCTGCCCAATTTTCATATCCCATATGATAGAATTAGACCCCTTGGCCCTCTTGGAAGTTATAGGTCTTTCTTTTAACTTTCCAACGAGACCAAAATTGTGTAAATTGGATAAGTATAACTCAAGTTATGAGTGAAACACCAAAGTAGGTTGAAATCCCCTGTTTTGGTGCCTATCTCCAGACTCGTGCCACTTTTGGCGTCATGGTGGCACTACCAAATAGTGGTAAATCGTATCCTTGGCGTTGTTGGCACCGTAACATTTCTTCGTGGTGCTATCAGCGTGGGGCCCCTCTGAGTTTCTGCATTCTTTTCTTAGAAAATTCATAACTTGAGCTATGCTGCTCAAAATTGAGCGCGGTTTGAACCCACTCGAAGCTAATGGAGAAATATATAATATCGTAAGAGATGAGAATCATAATGGAAGTATATAATTCTTAGTTACAATCCCAGCAATTCATTTATAAAAATGCGAGTAAACTTTTTTTTTTTCATTACGCGAGCATTTAAAATAATAATAAAACGTAATGAGTAAAAGTTATGATCATAATAACTGAAATATAAACGCGGAAAAATTAAAAAAATTTCCTAACTATCATATAATACTTCTCTCAAGTCACTAAGGGGTTCTCATAAACCGACTTAGCATAATTCTCACTTTTAAGGTTTTTACATAACTGAACATGGTTCAGTAATCTGGACACTGCACAAAATCCGCAAGCTACGAACCTCTCATATTTTAGTGTGTTATTCTATACTTAATTATATTTCCAACAAGCTATCACACGCTCCATAAAGTTCTCGTTTGCTCCGGTTATCACCGTTTGAAGTTGGACAAGCAAAGCTGCCAGCAACCTCAAACAGGGCTCCAAACAACCTCTACTCTTTCAACGATTCTGGACAAACTACACCACCAATTTCTCTGAATTTTTATAAAGTAAACTAGAAATCTCAAGCTTCAATTTGATATATCATGGGCTTAATTTGACCAAGAATTGAGGGATAAATAAATTCCCCAATTCAGTGACCCGACAGCCCCAAGTGCAGGGCCATTCTGGGCAGTCATTATTCAATCTCCTCTACAGGTCTGTGTACAACTCCAATGGCTACCAAATTTTAACACAACATATTTGACATCTTAAGCTTCAAAATGGTGTATGGAACGCCCCTATTAGACTTCTTTGGAGGGAGATATGTTCTCTCGAAGTTTACCAAAATCTTTCATTTTATAAAAAAATTCAACGGCATCTCATTTGTTTATTCAACCTATCCCACTTTATCAAAAGTTTGTTATTATCCTCAAATGGTACCTAATAGACATGGGTGGTACTCAAGGACCAGCAATGTAATGTCCCACATCAGTTGGAGAGGGAAACAGAGCATGCCTTAGATAAGGGTGTGGATACCTTTCCTTGTAGGAGACCTTTTGGGGGTAACCCGAAACGTAAAACCGTGAGCTCGACGGTGCTTGTGCGCGGGGTAGAGCGGACAATATCCTGCTACAGGGTTTGAGGCAGTTACATATGGTATCAGAGCCTGGCCCTGGACCGGTGTGTACAGCGGGGACGCTGTATTCCCAGTGGAGGAGGATGTAATGTCCGACATCGGTTGGAGAGGGAAACGAAGCATGCCTTATATAAGGGTGTGGATACCTTTCCTTGTAGGAGGTCTTTTGGGGGTAACCCAAAACGTAAAACCGTGAGCTCGACGGTGCTTGTACGCGGGGCAGAGCGGACAATATCCTGCTACAGGGTTTGGGGCTGTTACAAGCAATACCTTGGTGCTCTTACAACCCACAATAATTTATATCAATTTACTCAATTTACATCTCATTACTTACATTTTCAAAACTTAAACATATTTCAATCACCTTAATCCATTTGCATGCATTCTTTCCACATACGCATAATCATCAACTAAAATAGGCCTAATGCCCTTTCATCATACATCATCTGTCAATATTATACAAGGTGCAATATTACAATTACAATTCTCCAATTACAACATAATGAATTAAACTTCAAAATAAAGCATATCAAATGTACAAGGATGGTGCAATAGTGATTTGGCCATATGGCATAAGTCACTTAAGTGGGGTGTGTCCCACCGCCACCTCACGTGATTCAAACTAATTCAAATCTCCTGCTTAATCCACTAAACGTCCATTAATTTCTAGACTATTTAGAAACTCCAATTTTTAACATTAACCATTGTCCTTTAATTGCCCTTGATCAGATGACTCCGGAGTTTTTCGGTCGTTCAGAGAAATCACAGTTTTAAGTTGTTATGCGCGATGTGGGCACGCTTCCCCAAAAACCCTAATTTCAATTAGTTTTCACCAGAAATCATATTTACTAGTCCTATGTACCGTTTATAACTTATTTTCAAACCTAGAGCTCAAAATTCATTTGGCACGCTTTACGGTACAACTGTACCGCGATATTTTTACCTGGTAAACACACTATTAATCATTTTTCCAGAAACTTGCCTAACCACTTAATTTTTCGTTCTGAATCCATTTCCAGGATTAGTTTTTCCTTTTGAGACCTTCTACTCAATTTTTCTTTCCTAGGGTTACGTGTTTAGCAAATTATCATTTTACCCTTTTTACGTATTTTGGTTCTAATTTCAGGATTTTCACTAATCCTACCCTTTAATCCTCATTTATATATATAATTATATGTTTTAGAAATATGAGGTGTTATATTCACCCCTCATTTTTGAAATTTTGTCCACAAAATTAAATCATACCTGTCCGCTACCTCAGGATGCAGCCAGAGAACCTCATCCTCCCGATCCCAACTAGCCTCCTTAGGTGGACGTCCTTCCAACTGAATCTATAACATTGGAATTATCTTGCTCATCAGCCTTTTTTCATTACGGTCTAGTATGTCAATAGGACTAACATGAGTCTTCAGGTTCTCCCGAATTTCAATATCATCTGGTATCAACACATGTGATTCATCCAGAACATAACGCCGCAGCTGTGACACATGAAAAATGTCGTGTACATTCGACAACTGTGGAGGTAAGGCAAGCTGATAGGCCACTAATCCCACTCTTTTCATAATCTGATACGACCCAATAAACCGAGGACTCAGCTTCCTTTCTCCCAATGCACGGCCAACACCCGTGACCGGAGATAACCGCACAAATACATGGTCACCTTCTCCAAATTCCAACGGTCTATGTTTATTATTATAGTAACTTTTCTGCCGATTCTGTGCCTGTTTAAGTTTTTCTCTGATCATTTCGATCTGCACTGTAGTCTCCTGCACAAAATCTAGACCAAATCTCTCTTTGTCATCTACCTCAGTCCAATAAGTAGGAGTACGACATCTCCGTCCATAGAATGCCTCATACGATGACATGCCCAGACTGGAATTAAAACTGTTATTATAAGAAAATTCCACTAATGACAAGTATATGTCCCAAGTAGTACCCTGCTCCAGTGTGCAAGCTCTCAACATATCCTCAAGTGTCTGTATGGTCCTCTCAGTCTGACCATCAGTCTACGGGTGATACGCAGTGCTCAGCCTAAGCTGAGTGCCAAAAGCCTGCTGCAAAGCTCCCAAAAGCGTGAAGTAAACTTCGGGTCCCGATCACTTACAATATTAACCGGAATACCGTGGAGCCTTACACTCTTATTCATATATAGTTTTGCTAATCTCTCCGTAGAGAAATCCACTCGCACTGGCAAAAAATGTGCAGACTTCGTAAGTTTGTCCACTATAACTCAAATTGAATCGTAACCAGCCTGAGTCCGAGGCAAACCAACAACAAAATCCGTAGAGATGGTCTCCCATTTCACTCTGTTATATCCTGTGGCTGAAGTAAACCAGCAGGTTTTTGATGCTCTATCTTCACTTTCTGACAAAATCTGTAACATCCTTTTTCATCCTAGGCTACCAGAACTTAACTTTCAGATCTAGATATATTTTTGTAGCACCTGGGTGAATAACATACTGACCCTTATGGGCCTCAACCATAACTTCCTCTGCTAACTCCTTGGGCACCACAATCCCGCCCTGATACAACAACACTCCCTATTCATTCACAGATACACTGCTCTGGCCTTTCAAGTATCTCCTTAGCCTTGTTTTATTACATAATCTTCATAGGATACAAGTTGCACCATTAAAATCTTGAAACAGAATTGCAAATGCCACTGCCCAGGGGAGTATTCGAATACTTCCCGAAAAGCATTCGAATACTGCCCGAAAGTAATCGAATAATTTTCCAAGTATTCAGATACTTCCTTGACAGTAGCTAAAAATTCGTTTCTACCAGGTAGTAATCGAATACTTATTCGATTACTCCCTAGACAGAGGCCATATCAGCCCTGTCGTGCTGCACAATGGGGTTTTTTAACCCCTTACAGCTGTTAGTATTTGGGTGTCGTAGAGACAATCTTATGATTAAATAAGGACATAGATGTAGACCTTTTTAATATTGTCGCAAATAAATAAAAGCACTCTTTATCTTGTTTCATAATTCTGTCTCGATATTAATGTTAATATATTATGAATAACTTGATAAACCCCGTGGAATAAAATAGGTATCTCTTGAGTATATGTGATGAGATCACAATCATGAGGATTCAAGAATACCGGATGTTTATTCCTAATTTTATGTTCCTAGTCTAGAGATACTGAGAATGGGGTCAGTAATCTCGGGTAAGACTAGCACGACTTATCTACTTGTATATGGATACAAGGTATAGACCTCATGTGCTACAGATATGGAGATGTCTTAGCTAAAGTCGTGGGTGGACCTATAAGGGTATAGCTCGCACTGAACAGACCCACAAAGAGACTCTATGAGGAACTCTCACAGAGAGTATCATTAGAGTAGTCTCTTTATATTTGGGTATGTCTTTCTTAAGACAAGAAGTTATTACCTAGACTGTGTTCTAGAAGGCATGCTTTGATTGTGCACCTCGTCTACCTGAAAAATGGAGACTCATAGGTATACTGTTGGGCTTGTCCTGAAAGAACACAGGGCTAGGGTGATAAGCTGAAGGAATTCGTCAAATCTCTGTGAGAGATTAGGTTATCTGTAAACCGGAGAAATCGGGATGACATTTACAGGGACTCGGGAATCTATGCATAGTAAAAGAGATCATGAGATGATCTGCCTTTAGAGTCTGTAAATTGAAGATTCCCTATTTCGAATAAAGCTTACCCTAAACCGCAGGGGTTGATACGCTTCCTTACCCTAGGTTTTATGGGAAGGTAACCGAGACGAAAGGAAATATATACGGCAACCAAATATGTGCAATAGGATAACCAAGCCATTCTCTTCTCCTCTCCTGCGCCACTTTTGTGAAGTTTTCACATTGAAAGCTTCACTCTTTCAAACACTTTTACCTAGCCTTTCTCTTCACACAGTGTGCGCTTAACAAGCCTTATTGTAGTGATCACTTGGTGGTTTCACAAGAAGGAGTTCTTGCACCTAGACGCAGTTGGTGGTGTGGATCAACGTTAGAGGGTCTGAACCCTTCAGACCTACCTTGATCATCACGAGTTTTCACGAACAAGGTAACATCATGCTTTCCTAAAGCATGATCTTGAATGCATGTGTGTTCCGCAATGAAAAAGTTTTGTTTTTCCCTCCAGCATGCATCGACCTTCAAGGCCATTTCCAACTTTCAACAACTTCTATACAATTGACCTAAGGGACCTTTATTTATATATATACCTGACTTAAGCCACTTAAAGACTTTAATTACTGATTCCATGAAACCTAGTTCATATGACACAATATCAAATGGGTAAAGCAATACAATTATTTAAGAGACATAAACTTATACATATTTTCCAACAAGAGCAAAAAAACTCAATAGATATATGGTGGCATAGTCAACCCCTATGCTCACATCAAATAAAGCATAAATAATCTAGCGTAAAATCATACATCTGATACATAATCATCAAGTCCAAACAAATGTAGACATATAACATAAATCCATGCATGTCTCATGCTATATCTTTACTCCGGCCTCTTGGCTCTAGAGGTATCCATCTCATGAATATCTGTACCTGAAAAATATGCCCTAGAAGGGGTGAGATCTCTAACAGAAATCTCAGTAAGCAATGTAACACCCCGTGTGCACTCGGTGTATTATAATACATATGGTAAATTAAAACCTGCTTAATTAATAAAAACATTGTGTAGAAGCTTACTAATTCAATTATGAATATATCATGTGCAATTACCTCAATATTAAACCTCAATGTATAAAAAGAAACTTTAGTACTAAACCTGTATGTAATGCCAGCTCATGTACTGTATAACTTCAAATAATATAAAAATACCAAGTCATAGTACTACATCAAGTAGCCATGACAATATACTGATACATTATTACATAACTCAAGTCTCAACATAAAATACTATATCAAGTGGCAGGGACAATCCCCCTGCTCACACAAATATAAATAACCAAGTCTGATTAAAATGTAACAGCATCAAGTCTCAGCATAAGTCATATACATAAAACCAAGTAAATCTCCACGCAAGCAAACTATCAACTAAATATCTTCGGCCTCTTGCCTCTAGGGTCCTCCATATAACTATCTAAACCTGAAAATCTGCCCCAGACGGGGTGAGGTTTCTAAAAAGAAACCTCAGTAAGATAAGGGGTCCTCAAGGACTTTTCCGCCCCAAGCTCACTTACAGGTATATAATAAATTCAAAATAGATAAAATGCATAGGCATATTATAACAATTCATTCAATCAGCAATACTTCATATTCCACAGTAATATCTCAACAATAATAATAATATCTCATGTATGTGATGTATGCAAATGTGGTTCAACTGGCCAGGGAACAGGATAGGGTTTGTGCACGTATGCTACCTACCAAACATGAGGGATGTTGCCTCATGCCTTGCACACCAGGGTTGCTGCCTGATCGTACAAGTACTAACATCACATCCATACATTACATCAACAGACATATCCACATATCTTAGGAAAATATTAGTATATATATCATTTTCACCAGAGCATACCATGCACATAAACCACCCTCCCATGGAGGTTGGTGGAACCAACAGAGAAACAATCCGAGGACCAGAAGCTTACCTGTACCCGTATACCCCTTTGACTCGAACTCGGTATCACAAGGGTCCACACCACAAATAGAATTTAATGCACTCACAAATCTGGTTCAATGACCATAATAGTATCAATATACATATTCTAAAATTCCAAAGCAATCGAATATTATTTTCTTTTTCATTTCGAACCTGGAGGTCCTTTCTAAGGCTTACCATTTAACTTATTTAATTTTAGGTGATTATTATATATATGTATATCAACATACATCTACCTTAGTTATATAAACATACATTCTTTTATAAAATTCTGCACATCTTCATTGGATATAATATTTGCATCTACGTAAGTTATATATATATATATATATATATATATATATATATATGGGTTTTATAATTCTCATTTAACATGAGATTTCAATTTTTCCTACACACCCTTCGATTTCCGTGCTGACATGGGTCCTACATATAATTTTTTCTAACACATGGGTCCCACATGCTTTTTATCTCTACAACATGAGAATTGAATTCTCATTTAACATGAGAAAATCAAACCCCTATATATATATATATTCATTCTTTTATAAAATTCTGCAAATCTTCGTTGGACATAAACGTGTATATATAATATATATATATATATTATATAAATATAAATATAAATATATAAATATAAATATATATATATATATATATAGAGAGGTAGGATCCTTTGACACCAGTGTCAAATTTCAAATTTGACACCTCGTCTGAGAGCCATTAGATTAAAAAAGATCAATGGTGTCACATGCTTACAAATCATAGCCGTTGATCTTTCTATAATGAAGAACACAGTAAATGTTGATCTTTTTCACCTTTGAAGCTCCACACAAGATGAACAAGGTGATCCATGCCTTCAACAATGGAAAGGTCCCACTTTTACTCCGTATGGCAGAAATGAAAATCACTCTAGATGATGTTTTTCTCTTTAGAACTCAAGACTCTAAGTTGTATCTATGGTATGGTGATGAAATCAACAGTAACATATACCAAGGATTATAACAAAAATTATGGATTTACACAGGGATAGTTAAATTTACCTTGGTTCCTTTTGAGAACAGAAAAAATGAAAGCTTTAGTGGTTGAGAAAGCGCAGAAATGCTTCAAGAATGAGTTTTCCTTCAACATGACTAGAGTTTTAATGGTTGGGTGATGTTTCAATGGAGGAGAGGAGGAGAAAGTTGAAAACTTTGGAGGCTTTCCAAGAGAGAAAGCTAAGTCTCCAAGAAGACCCCAATGGCAGCCACAATCAGCAGCGACTGAGTTTTTTAAAAGCTTAGGGTTTTGATCCTCTTTTCTATTTATATTGTCACTTAAGTTAAACTAGCAGTATTAGTTTAATTAGTTCCAGTCTTCGTTTAACTCTAAAATTTTAGATTCCTAACCTAGATTTTTTCTAGAAATTTTCATATTTTCTTTTCATTTTTCTGAGATACTTCACCGGTACACGCTTTTACCACACAGTAGTATTAGTTCTCATAGCTCCGTTCTTTATTTGTCTCTAAAATTATGTATTATTAGCTTAGATATTTTTTTTCAAGAATGTTCATATATTTATTTTCCTTTTTCGGGTCACTTTTCTGGTACGCATTTATACTGCACGGTACCCAGCAGTTACACTTTTCTACAGGTAAACGATTCTACATTAATTATTCTGATCTTTCTATAATTATCTAAGGTCAATTATGGGACTATTTGTTTAATCTCATCACTTTATTATTTTATTTCCTAATTTAGCGGTGCGGTTTTTACACAAGGGTTCTCGAAGAGTTCCTTTACCCCAAGCTCACTTCGGTATAACAGTATAAAATAACAGTTCAATAATATAACCATAATCATATGATGAAACAACACACACACACATATATATATATATATAAATATATATATGATGCACGTGTGCTAACAAGTCTACTGGCCAGAGAACACATGGTTTACGCACGTCTGCTATAACAGCCCGTTGTACACCGGTATTGTTAACATTAATTATGATATTAAGCGCAGTTACAATCACAACAGTTCATTTATAAAAATGCGGGTAAACTTTTTTCGTTTATTACGCGAGCATTTAAAACAATAAAAAGCGTAATAAATAAAAGCTGTGTCCGTAACCGTAAACTCTTTGCGGAATAATTATTTAAACTATTTTTATAACATATATTACATCCCTCAAGTCACTAAGGGATTCCCATAAACTCACTTAGCTAAAATCTCACTTTTACGTTTTCTACCTACCCGAACATGGTTCGGTCCTTAATTTTCTGCGGACAAACCGCATACGAAAATCCTCCCATCTTTTGGTATGTTATTCTAGACTTAATTACCTTTCTAGGAAGCTATCACACGAGTCATAAAGTTCTCGTTTGCTTCGGATATCACCGTTTGAAGTTGGACAAGCAAATATGCCTGCCAACCCCAAGATAGCTCCAAACATCCTTCACTCAATCAATTATTTTGGATAATCCACTTAACCAATTTCCCTCAAAGTTTTATACCACAAACTAGACACTTCAAGCTTCAATTTGATATATCATACACCTAATTTGACCGAGAAACTAAGCGAAAATAAGTTTCCCAAACTCGGTCCAGATCAGTCCCATGTGCAAGGGCTAACACGACAGTCTGTGTTCTCTGCCTTCTACAGGCCGACACATAACCCAGAAAAATCCCGAATTTTACCACAATTTAGAGGACATCTCAAGCTTCAAAAATACGTATGGTACATCCCTATCAGACCTCTGTGAAGGGATATATGCTCTCCCAAAGTTCACATAAATTCTGCCAATTTCTAGAAAATTCGCCAGAGTTTCCTTTGTTTTTCCAATAATCCCCAAGTTTGCAAAAGTGTTTTATACCTCAATTTATACCTAATAATCATTGGGTGGCACACAAGGACCAGCAATGCCTTGGTGCTCTTACAACCCTTCACAGTTTATATCCAATTACTCAATTCATATCACATTGCTTACTTTATTAAAACTTAACACATTTCAATCATCAAGATCCATTAGCATGCATTTTCTAAACATACACATAATTATAATCCTAAAATAGACCTATTACCCTTTCATCATATTACATATGCTTCAATATTACACAAGGTCCAAAGGTAATAATTACAATCCTCCAATTTACATAATAAGCCATAAATTCTCCAAATACAACATAATAAACAAACCTCCAAAATGAACATAATACATATGCAACTAGACTTAGGCAAAAGATGGCATGAACAAATATGACAATATACATCATCCTAAATCCATATGCAATGTTCATTCCCTAAGTCTAGCCTAGGCCCAATGGCCACCAAAATGCAAAATAAATAGTCCTCCGTCCACATCATCCTACAGGCTTCTTGCCCACCGCTCTAACTCCACTGCTACCTCCTGAAATAAAGCCCCCAAAGCGGGGGTGAGATATACGAATATATCTCAGCAACCCAGAGGTTTTGGAGAATACTCCGCCCAATGGCTCACTTCGATGCATATAAATAACATAATATAACATCTGAAAATGGGATAAAACAAGGGATTTAGTGAAATAGGGAAGCATAGGGATACAAAATACGATGAAGCTGGAATGGTCAATGCCAAAACCACGCAACGTCCAGCCTATTGGCTCGGCTTATAAGCCTACGGGTTTCAAACCAAGGCGTGTTCCCAGAACATCAAACTAAGGCACCCCCATCCATATCCACCCAAGACTTCCTAGTGTGCTCCTATCTGAATCACACACCACGACCCCAGGTCAACTGGAACTCCCTCTCAGAGACACTGTACATCCTATGTACCAACACACATACAATATGCATGAGCATGTTATCCTATATTATTTATATACACTTCCTACCATTACCCTCAACAGGCATGGTTGAACACACAAGGGGATCAAACCCCAGTACCAAGAGGTTACCTGTATAATCCTCTCCCACAGCTCCAATGCAGTATATTTCTCGAGCTAGGTACACAACAGAAATGCCTACACAGAGGACATTCCCAATTAATTACCATTCATACAAACACATGCAAGTTATTAACTCTTCAAGCATGGTTTCAAATACTCACCACAATCTCCTTTGGTCCGGGACCAAGGGCAACCCACCGAGCTCACGGTTCAGGGTTCAAATCCGCGTACGGTAACCTACATTGATCATATACGGATCATTAAAACACGACAAATCTATCAAAATCCAAAAAACATCAAAATTCACCCCCACCAAGGGTGTGGGTCGACCATTAGTGTGTTAATTTACAAATTATTTTTCTTTATTTTCTTTTTATTTTTCTTAAGCATCCCAAGGTTACCAAAATACCATTTTAGGTGTCATTTTTCATTTTACACCATTCTAATATCATTTTGCCCATTTATTTCTTTCTAGGCAATCCAACACAATCCAATATTTTTCCATTGATTTTCAAAGCTTCCAACCATCACACAACCCTTCTAATTGCCATTTAACAACACCACACATCAACCAATTAATTTTACAACATCCAATCCTCATTTTCCCTCACAAGGCCGAAATGCACATAAACATATACCAAGGGATTTTCAATCCAATTCAACTACTCCACACCTCATACAATCCTATTATTAACTCATATAAACATCCAACAATCCAATTACACAATCCTAACATCAATATCCAACACAAAGTCATGACATTTCATCCAAATTTTCCCAAGTTATGAGCACATTTTTTCAATAATTTTTATTGCATTTATAGCTCCAACACATCATTCTAAGACATATTTATTTAATACACATTTTCCATTTGAGCTCTCTAACTACACAAATCATACAAAATGAGCTTAGGGTTCTTGAATTAAAATCAACAATCAAACCAATAAAAAGTGATGAAACTTACTCAATAGCTTGCCCTAGGACTCCTCCAAGACATACTAAACCATTGGAGCTCCAAACAACTCTATGAACACAAATCTCACACAAAGGGCCGCGGGTTTGGGGGGGGGGGGTTCTCACAATATAGTGGGTTTCAAGGTTCAAGGCTACCACCAATGTGTTTAGAAGGTGATTCCCAACAAATTTCAAGAAAAAAATCACTTGATTTGATGATGTATAGTGTGAGTTAGAGGAGAAGGAAGTTTGAAATGAAAATGGGGTTTGGGAGGGGGAGGGCCGCAGGTTCTTCAAGGGAGGGAGGAGATAAGGTGATGATGAATAGTTCATTGCTTAGGTGTCTTAAGTGATTTTAAGTGAGGTGGGCCCCACCGCCACCTCACGCGATTTCAAACTAATTTGAATTTCTCTCTGATTCCACTAAATGTCCATAAATTCATAACCTATTTAGAAACTCTAATTTTTAACATTAACCATTGTTCTTTAATTACCCTTGATCAGATGAATCTTGAGTTTTTCGGTCGTTCGGAGAAACTGCAGTTTTAAGCTGTTACGCGCTCCGTAGGCACGCTTCCCAAAACTCACTAATTTCCGTCAATTTTCATCAGAAATCATATTTCCTAGTCCTATATACCATTTATAACTTGTATTCAAAACCTAGAGGTCAAAACTCAATCGGCACGTTTTACGGTGCAACTGTACCAAGGTATTCTTACCCGGTAAAAACACTATTCACTGAATTTTCTGAAACTTTCCTAACCACTCAATTTTTCGTTTTGAATCCATTTCCAGGGTTATTTTTATCATTTGAGACCTTTTACTCAATTTTAACTTCTTAGGGTTGTGTTTGGTTAATTGCCATTTTACCCTTCCTGTGTATTTTGACTTGATTTTCAGGATTTTCACTAATCCTTCCCTTTAATCATGTTTAATATATTAATATGTATTTTAGAAATGTGAGGAGTTACATCTGCTATGCGCATAAGAAGCATAAGGAATCTACCTTATACCCACACTCACGGATTACCATCTTGTGCAACTCTACACTACACTCAGGGATTACCATCTATATAAGAGTGCATCATTTCATCATCTTAAATAACAGATAAGCACATATACCATATAAAACTACCATCCCTCGTCTTAGAGTATGGTGGAACAAATAGGAATTAACCCTGAGAACACGGAACTTACCTGTAAATGCTTACTGTCCAACCCAACCATGAGGTACAAGTCCAAACCCTAACTCAACAACCAGCAGTGTCACAATCTGTTTCCACAATATAAACATCATAAAAAAACATATCCTAAACCCTTAAGTCAAATGGGACACTATTTCTTTTTCGTTTCGCGTATGTAGATTTCTCTAAAAGCCCACAAGCACACACCGTCTTTACCATTTTTAAAACTGCCATTGCAACTCTTTACCAAAAATTCTAAAATTTTACTATGTTAAACTAGACATCATAGGATTTCCAACGACATATTATATGTCTCATTTGGAGTTGCATAACTCCGGTTATATTTTTCGCAAAGTTCCTACAATAAACCGAATTTCCAGCAATAAGGTTTCATATTCAAACATGAGCTGCGATCAATCCACTTATCCAATGGATCTGAAAATTTACAGGGTTGTAACCCTATGTGTTAGCTTCAGATAGGTCCAAATATCACTCAATTTGGAGCTTTATAGCTCGAGATATCGCGCTTTTCCTAAACTAGATTGTTGTTGTCTCAAAGAGTATTCGATTACTGCGTTTTTCCAGCAAGTATTCGAATACTGCCCGAAAAGTATTTGAATAATTCTTCGAGAGAATTCATAAAACTGAGTTTTTAAGTTGTAATTGACCTCCAATGATCTCCTAAACTTGTTTAATCATTTAATTAACATACCAACACGTTTTAAACACAAAAACAAATTTAAGACTCAACCTTTAACCTAAATGAAACTTTCTATAATGAAGAACACAGTAAATGTTGATCTTTTTCACCTTTGAAGCTCCACACAAGATGAACAAGGTGATCCATGCCTTCAACAATGGAAAGGTCCCACTTTGACTCCGTATGGCAGAAATGAAAATCTCTCTAGATGATGTTTTTCTCTTTAGAACTCAAGACTCTAAGTTGTATCTATGGTATAGTGATGAAATCAACAGTAACATATACCAAGTATTATAACCAAAATTATGGATTTACACAGGGGATAGTTAAATTTACCTTGGTTCCTTTTGAGAACAGAATAAATGAAAGCTTTCGAGGTTGAGAAAGCGCACAAATCCTTCAACAATGAGTTTTCCTTCAACAAGACTAGAGCTTTAATGGTTGGGTGATGTTTCAATGGAGGAGAGGAGGAGAAAGATGAAAACTTTGGAGGCTTTCTAAGAGAGAAAGCTAAGTCTCTAAGAAGACTCCAATGGTAGCCACAATCAGCAACGGCTGAGTTTTTTAAAAGCTTAGGGTTTTGATCCCTTTTTCTATTTATATTGTCACTTAATTTAAACTAGCAATAATAGTTTAAATAGTCCCGCTCTTCATTTAACCCTAAAATTTTAGATTCTTAACCTATATCTTTTCTAGAAATTTTCATATATTCATTTCATTTTTCGAAGATACTTCACCGGTACACGCTTTTACCACACAGTAGTATTAGTTCTCATAGCTCCGTTCTTTGTTTGTCTATAAAATTATGTATTATTAGCTTAGATATTTTTTTCAAGAATGTTCATATATCTATTTCCCTTTTTCGGGTCACTCTTTCGGTACACATTTATACCGCACGGTACCCAGGAGTTACAATTTTCTACAGGTAAACGGTTCTACATTAATTCTTCTGATCTTTCTATAATTATCTAAGGTCAATTATGGGACTATTTTTTTAATCTCATCACTTTATTATTTTATTTCCTAATTTAGCGGTGCGAGTATTACACAAGGTTTCTCGAAGAGTTCCTCTGCCCCAAGCTCACTTCGGTATAACAGTATAAAATAACAGTTCCGTTATATAACCATAATCATATGATGCAACAACATATATATATGATGCATGTGTGCTAACAAGTCTACTGGGCAGAGAACGCATGGTTTACGCACGTCTGCTATGCGCATAAGAAGCATAAGAAATCTACCTTATACCCACACTTAGGGATTACCATCTTGTGCAGCTCCACACTACACTCAAGGATTACCATCTCTTGTGTAATACACCATATAACATACATATATAAGAGTGCATCATTTCATCATCTCAAATAACAGATAAGTACTTTACCATATAAAACTACCATCCCCCGTCTTGGAGTATGGTGGAACAAATAGGGATTAACCATGCGAACTCGGAACTTACCTGTAAATGCTAAGTGTCCAACCCAACCATGGGGTACAAGTCCAAACACCAACTCAACAACTAGCAGTGTCATAATCTGTTTCCACAATATAAACATCATCAACAAACATATCCTAAACCCTTAAGTTAAATGAGACATTATTTCTTTTTCGTTTCGCGTATGTAGGCTTCACTCAAAGCCCCCAAGCACAAACCGTCTTTACCATTTTTAAAACTGCCATTGATACTCTTTACCAAAAGTTCTAACATTTTACTATGTAAAACTAGACATCATAGGCCAACAACATATTATATGTCTCATTTGGAGTTGCATAACTTCGGTTATATTTTTCGCAAAGTTTCTACAACAAACTGAATTTCCAGCAATAAGGTTTCCAATTCAAACTTGAACTGCGATCAATCCACTTATCCAATGGATCTAAAAATATACAGGGTTGTATCCGCATGTGTTAGCTTCATATTGGTCCAAATCTCACTCAATTTGGAGCTCTATAGCTCGACATATCTCGCTTTTACTAAACTTGATCGCTGTTGTCTCAAAGAGTATTCGATTATTGCGTTTTTCCTGAAAGTATTCGAATACTGCCCGAAAAGTATTTGAATACTTCTTCGACAGAATTCATAAAAATGAGTTTTAAAGGTGTAATTGACCTCCGATGATCTCCTAAACTTGTTTAATCATTTAATTAACATACAACCACGTTTTAAACACAAAAACAACTTCAAGACTCAACCGTTAACCTAAATGATACTTTCTATCATGAAGAACAAAGGAAAGGTTGAGATTTTTCACCTTTGAAGCTCCACACAAGATGAACAAGGTGATCCATGCCTTCAACAATGGAAAGGTCCCACTTTTACTCCGTATGGCAGAAATGAAAATCACTCTATATGATGTTTTTCTCTTTAGAACTCAAGACTCTAAGTTGTATCTATGGTATAGTGATGAGATCAAAAGTAACATATATCAAGTATTATAACCAAAATTATGGATTTACACAGGGGATAGTTAAATTTATCTTGGTTCCTTTTGAGAAATGAAAAAATGAAAGCTTTAGAGGTTGAGAAAGCGCACAAATCCTTCAACAATGAGTTTTCCTTCAACAAGACTAGAGCTTTAATGGTTGGGTGATGTTTCAATGGAAGAGAGGAGGAGAAAGATGAAAACTTTGGAGGATTTCCAAGAGAGAAAGCTAAGTCTCCAAAAAGACTCCAATGGCAGCCACAATCAGCAACGGCTGAGTTTTTTAAAAGCTTAGGGTTTTGATCCCCTTTTCTATTTATATTGTCACTAAAGATAAACTAGCAATAATAGTTTAATTAGTCCCGCTCTTCGTTTACTTCTAAAATTTTAGATTCTTAACCTAGATTTTTTCTAGAAATTTTCATATTTTCATTTCATTTTTCTGAGATACTTCACCGGTACGCGCTTTTACAACACAGTAGTATTAGTTCTCATAGCTCCGTTCTTTGTTTGTCTCTAAAATTATGTATTATTAGCTTAGTTTTTTTTTTCAAGAATGTTCATATATTTATTTGCTTTTTTCGGGTCACTCTTCCGGTACGCATTTATACCGCACGGTACCCAGCAGTTACACTTTTCTACAGGTAAACGGTTCTACATTAATTATTCTTATCTTTCTATAATTATCTAAGGTCAATTATGGGACTATTTGTTTAATCTCATCACTTTATTATTTTATTTCCTAATTTAGCGGTGCGGGTATTACATAAGGGTTCTCGAAAAGTTCCTCTGCCCCAAGCTCACTTCGGTATAATAGTATAAAATAACAGTTTAATAATATAACCATAATCATATGCTGCAACAACATATTTATATGTTGCATGTGTGCTAACAAGTCTACTTGCCAGAGATCGCATGGTTTACTAATGTCTGCTATGTGCATAAGAAGCAAAAGGAATCTACCTTATAGCCACACTCAGGGATTACCATCTTGTGCAGCTCCACACTACACTCAAAGATTATCATCTCTTGTGTAATACACCACATAACATACATATATAAGAGTGCATCATTTCATCATCTCAAATAACAGATATGCACATATACCATATAAAACTACCATCCCCCGTCTTGGAGTATGGTGGAAAAAATAGAGATTAACCCTGAGAACACGGAACTTACCTGTAAATACTAAATATCCAACCCAACCATGGGGTACAAGTCCAAACACCAACTCAACAACCAGCAGTGTCACAATATGTTTCCACAATATAAACATCGTCAACAAACATATCCTTAACCCTTAAGTCAAATGAGACACTATTTCTTTTTCGTTTCGCGTATGTAGGCTTCTCTTAAAGCCCCCAAGCACAAACCGTCTTTACCATTTTTAAAACTACCATTGCAAATCTTTACCATAAATTCTAACATTTTAAAACGTTAAACTAGACATCCTAAGCTTTCTAACGACATATTATATGTCTCATTTGGAGTTGCATAACTCCGGTTATATTTTTCGCAAAGTTCCTACAACAAATTGAATTTCCAGCAATGGGGTTTCATTTTCAAACATGAACTGCGATCAATTCACTTATCCAATGGATCTAAAAATTTTCAGGGTTGTATCCCTATGTGTTAACTTCGCATAGGTCCTTATCTCACTCAATTTGGAGCTCTATATCTCGAGATATCGCGCTTTTACTAAACTAGATCCCTGCTGTCTCAAAGAGTATTCGATTACTGCGTTTTTTCAGAAAGTATTCGAATCCTGCCCGAAAAGTATGTGAATACTTCTTCGACAGAATGCATAAAACTAAGTTTTTAAGGTGTAATTGACTTCCAATAATCTCCTAAACTTGTTTACTCATTTAATTAACATATTAACACTTTTTAAACATAAAAACAAACTCAATACTCAACCTTTAACCTAAATCATACTTTCTATCATGAAGAACAAAGGAAAGGTTGAGCTTTTTGACCTTAGAAGATCCACACAAGATGAACAAGGTGATCCATGCCTTCAACAATGGAATGATCCCACTTCTACTCCATATGGCAGAAATGAAAATAACTCAAGATGATGTTTTTCTTTTAGAACTCAAGACTCTAAGTTGTATCTATGGTATAGTGATGAAATCAACAGTAACATATACCAATGATTATAACCAAAATTATGGATTTACACAGGGAATAGTTAAATTTACCTTGGTTCGTTTTAGTTAAATTTACCTTGGTTCCTTTTGACAACAGAAAAAAATAAAGCTTTAGAGGTTGAGAAAACGCACAAATCCTTCAACAACGAGTTTTTCTTCAACAAGACTAGAGCTTTAATGGTTGGGTGATGTTTCAATGGAGGAGAGGAGGAGAAAGATGAAAACTTTGGAGGCTTTCCAAGAGAGAAAGCTAAGTCTCCAAGAAGACCCCAATGGCAGCCACAATCAGCAACGACTGAGTTTTTTAAAAGCTTAGGATTTTGATCCCCTTTTCTATTTATTTTGTCACTTAAGTTAAACTAACAGTATTAGTTTAATTAGTCCCGCTCTTCGTTTAACTCTAAAATTTAAGATTCTTAACCTAGATTTTTTCTAGAAATTTTCATATTTTTATTTCATTTTTCTGAGATACTTCACCGGTACGCGCTTTTACCACACAATAATATTAGTTCTCAAGGCTCCGTTCTTTGTTTCTCTCTAAAATTATGTTTTATTAGCTTAGATATTTTTTCAAGAATTTTCATATATTTATTTTCTTTTTTTGGGTCATTCTTCCGGTACGCATTTATACCGCACAGTACCCAGCAATTACACTTTTCTACAGGTAAACGGTTCTACATTAATTATTCTGATCTTTCTATAATTATCTAAGGTCAATTATGGGACTATTTGTTTAATCTTATCAGTTTATTATTTTATTTCCTAATTTAGCGGTGCGGGTATTACACAAGGGTTCTCGAAGAGTTCCTCTGCCCCAAACTCACTTCGGTATAATAGTATAAAATAACAGTTCAATAATATAACCATAATCTTATGATGCAACAACATATATATATATATGTTACATGTGTGCTAACAAGTCTACTGGCCAGAGATCGCATGGTTTACTCAAGTCTGTTATGCACATAAGAAGCATAAGGAATCTACCTTATATCCACACTCATGGATTACCATCTCGTGCAGCTCCACACTACACTCAGGGATTACCATCTCTTGTGTTATACACCACATAACATACATATATAAGAGTGCATCATTTCATCATCTCAAATAACAGATAAGGACATATACCATATAAAACTACCATCCCCCGTCTTGGAGTATGGTGGAACAAATAGAGATTAACCCTGAGAACACGGAACTTACTTGTAAATGCTAAGTGTCCATCCCAACCATGGGGTACAAGTCCAAACACCAACTCAACAACCAGCAGTGTCACAATCTGTTTCCACAATATAAAAATCGTCAACAAACATATCCTAAACCCTTAAGTCAAATGGGACACTATTTCTTTTCATTTCGCGTATGTAGGCTTCTCTCAAAGCCTCTAAGCACAAACCGTCTTTACCATTTTTAAAACATCCATTGCAAATCTTTACCATAAATGCTAACATTTTACTATGTTAAAATACACATCCTAAGCTTTCCAACGACATATTATATGTCTCATTTGGAGTTGTATAACTCCGGTTATATTTTTTGCAAAGTTCCTACAGCAAACTGAATTTCAAGCAATGGGGTTTCATTTTCAAACATGAACTGCCATCAATTCACTTATCCATTGGATCTGAAAATTATAGGTTTGTATCACTATGTGTTAGCTTCGCATAGGTTCAAATCTCACTCAATTTGGAGCTCTATATCTCGAGATATCGCGCTTTTACTAAACTAGATCCCTGCTGTCTCAAAGAGTATTTGATTACTGCGTTTGTTCAGAAAGTATTCGAATCCTGCCCGAAAAGTATTTGAATACTTCTTCGACAGAATGCATAAAACTAAGTTTTTAAGGTGTAATTGACCTCCAACAATCTCCTAAACTTGTTTACTCATTTAATTAACATATTAACACGTTTTAAACACACACAAAAACTCAATACTCAACCTTTAACCTAAATTATACTTTCTATCATGAAGAACAAAGGGAAGGTTGAGCTTTTTGACCTTTGAAGCTCCACACAAGATGAACAAGGTGATCCATGCCTTCAACAATGGAATGATCCCACTTTTACTCCATATGGCAGAAATGAAAATCACTCAAGATGATGTTTTTCTTTTTAGAACTCAAGACTCTAAGTTGTATCTATGGTATAGTGATGAAATCAACTGTAACATATACCAATGATTATAACCAAAATTATGGATTTACACAGGGGATAGTTAAATTTACCTTGGTTCGTTTTAGTTAAATTTACCTTGGTTCCTTTTGACAACAGAAAAAAATAAAGCTTTAGAGGTTGAGAAAGCGCACAAATCCTTCAACAACGAGTTTTTCTTCAACAAGACTAGAGCTTTAATGGTTGGGTGATGTTTCAATGGAGGAGAGGAGGAGAAAGATGAAAACTTTTGAGGCTTTCCAAGAGAGAAAGCTAAGTCTCAAAGAAGACCCCAATGGCAGCCACAATCAGCAACGACTGAGTTTTTTAAAAGCTTAGGATTTTGATCCCCTTTTCTATTTATATTGTCACTTAAGTTAAACTAACAGTATTAGTTTAATTAGTCCCGCTCTTCGTTTAACTCTAAAATTTAAGATTCTTAACCTAGATTTTTTCTAGAAATTTTCATATTTTTATTTCATTTTTCTGAGATACTTCACCGGTACGCGCTTTTACCACACAATAATATTAGTTCTCAAGGCTCCGTTCTTTGTTTCTCTCTAAAATTATGTTTTATTAGCTTAGATATTTTTTCAAGAATTTTCATATATATATTTTCTTTTTTTGGGTCATTCTTCCGGTACGCATTTATACCGCACAGTACCCAGCAATTACACTTTTCTACAGGTAAACGGTTCTACATTAATTATTCTGATCTTTCTATAATTATCTAAGGTCAATTATGGGACTATTTGTTTAATCTTATCACTTTATTATTTTATTTCCTAATTTAGCGGTGCGGGTATTACACAAGGGTTCTCGAAGAGTTCCTCTGCCCCAAACTCACTTCGGTATAATAGTATAAAATAACAGTTCAATAATATAACCATAATCTTATGATGCAACAACATATATATATGTTACATGTGTGCTAACAAGTCTACTGGCCAGAGATCGCATGGTTTACTCAAGTCTGTTATGCACATAAGAAGCATAAGGAATCTACCTTATATCCACACTCATGAATTACCATCTCGTGCAGCTCCACACTACACTCAGGGATTACCATCTCTTGTGTTATACACCACATAACATACATATATAAGAGTGCATCATTTCATCATCTCAAATAACAGATAAGGACATATACCATATAAAACTACCATCCCCCGTCTTGGAGTATGGTGGAACAAATAGAGATTAACCCTGAGAACACGGAACTTACTTGTAAATGCTAAGTGTCCATCCCAACCATGGGGTACAAGTCCAAACACCAACTCAACAACCAGCAGTGTCACAATCTGTTTCCACAATATAAATATCGTCAACAAACATATCCTAAACCCTTAAGTCAAATGGGACACTATTTCTTTTCATTTCGCGTAAGTAGGCTTCTCTCAAAGCCCCCAAGCACAAACCGTCTTTACAATTTTTAAAACTTCCACTGCAAATCTTTACCATAAATGCTAACATTTTACTATGTTAAACTACACATCCTAAGCTTTCCAACGACATATTATATGTCTCATTTGGAGTTGTATAACTCCGGTTATATTTTTCTCAAAGTCCCTACAACAAACTGAATTTCCAGCAATAAGGTTTCAACTTCAAACATGAACTGCGATCAATCCACTTATCCAATGGATCTGAAAATTTATAGGGTTGTATCCCTATGTGTTAGCTTCACATAGATCCAAATATCGCTCGATTTGGAGCTCTATAACTCGAGATATCGCACTTTACTAAACTAGATCGCTGATGTCTCAAAAAGTATTCGATTACTGCGTTTTTCCAGAAAGTATTCGAATACCGGCCAAAAAGTATTTGAATACTTCTTCGACAGAATGCATAAAACTAAGTTTTTAAGGTGTAATTGACCTCCAATAATCTCCTAAACTTGTTTACTCATTTAATTAACATACCAACACGTTTTAAACACAAAAACAAATTCAAGACTCAACCTTTAACCTAAATCATACTTTCTATCACGAAGAACAAAAGAAAGGTTGATCTTTTTGACCTTTGAATCTCCACACAAGATGAACAAGGTGATCCATGCCTTCAACAATGGAATGATCCCACTTTTACTCCATATGGAAGAAATGAAAATCACTCAAGATGATGTTTTTCTTTTTAGAACTCAAGACCCTAAGTTGTATCTATGGTATAGTGATGAAATCAACAGTAACATATACCAATGATTATAACAAAAATTATGGATTTACACAAGGGATAGTTAAATTTACCTTGGTTCCTTTTGAGAACAGAAAAAATGAAAGCTTTCGAAGTTGAGAAAGCGCACAAATCCTTCAACAACGAGTTTTTCTTCAGCAAGACTAGAGCTTTAATGGTTGGGTGATGTTTCAATGGAGGAGAGGAGTAGAAAGATGATAACTTTGGAGGCTTTCGAAGAGAGAAAGCTAAGTCTCCCAGAAGACCCCAATGACAGCCACAATCAGCAACGACTGAGATTTTTAAAAGCTTAGGGTTTTGATCCCCTTTTCTATTTATATTGTCACTTAAGTTAAACTAACAGTATTAGTTAAATTAGTCCCGCTCGCTCTTCGTTTAACTCTAAAATTTATGATTCTTAACCTATATTTTTTCTAGAAATTTTCATATTTTCATTTCATTTTTCTGAGATACTTCACCGGTACGCGCTTTTACCACACAATACTATTAGTTCTCATAGCTCCGTTCTTTGTTTGTCTCTAAAATTATGTATTATAAGCTTAGATATTTTTTTTCAATAATGTTCATATATTTATTTTCCTTTTTTGGGTCACTCTTCCGGTACGCATTTATACCGCACGTGTAACATCCCGTCTAATTAGGAATCTATTTAAATTGCAATTAGGAAAGTGGTAGAGTACTTGCATTCGAATTAGATAAATGTTTGCTTTAGAATGGAGTTAAATTAAATTAGGAAATTGTTGGTATTGCCATGGAAGGTGAGTACCTATTTTAGGCATGTGAAGTTCTAGTTATGAGTATAGGAATAATTTAATTATAACATATAACTATTTCCCCAAGAATGGATTTAAATACAATTTGATGGAATGTTGGAATAACAATTATAATGAATCGTTATTTTAGGCATTTGACACCCTTGTTAAAATTATAGGAACAAATTATGATAACATACGGAAAGCATAACACTACTTAGAATTATAGGAGCACTCATGAAAGGTACGTGAGTAATTTTATTACCAAGAATAAACCCTTAGTTAACAACTAGTGGGAAACATAAAATAATATACATGAGTTAATTATTAAGATAGGAGAGCCTTTGGATTTATATGTTTGGGCCCATTTCATGTGATGGGCTATGGTCCAAAATGCTTTAAGGGAAGGCTTGAATTCAGCCCAAAGATTCCCTATTACCCTCGTCTATTAGTTTATCCACATGGAAATTTCAATGTGGCTCTATTGGTTAAGTATTACACATGGCAACCTGTACCTATCTTATCTTCTTCCTGTGCATGTCCGCCACACGTACTCAACCAGTGGACACTTAGAATTCTGCCTGCAAGTTTCGGTCAAGCCATTCTTGGACATGGGTTCCATTTGTTCATTCTAAAATCTGGTCTCCTTAGCTTTTTCCTATGCACGGTGGAGAGTAACAGAATCAAACCATCCTTCCTAATCTTTTTCCCACAACCGTGAACGTGCAAGTGGAGGGTGTAACACTACAATATTCTTCCTTCATCACACACTCTGCAAACCGTGACCTGCACCAGAATAGAGACCATCACCTAGCTTCCTTTTCCCCTTCCCCCCCACCTATTCGGCCAATAATCAATAATACCCAGCTTGCATGTGTTCTTCTCTTTCCTCTCCACGTCGCGAGTTCAAGAGCAGAGGACAAGCAACCTAACACTCCTTTTCTCCTTAGTCGGCCGAATCATTAGCTTCAAGGAAAGCTCAACGCTGGCTCATCTATTATTTTCCTTTTTCAGCCGTGATGAAATCCTCGAGGAAGTAGGGTATTCCCTTATCCCCTTGTTTTCATGAATTAAATCAATTCTGATTGGGGTTTTCCCTTATATGCAGCTTAAGAACCGTACCATGAAGGGTAGAGTAGGAGGAAAGTTGAGCAGCATCGGGTCACTGTCTGCGTCAGCCGTATGGTACTTCTTGGGTGTCTTACTCATGGACGTAAGTCAAAGCATGTAATCCTTCTTTGCTCTTTCATGATCGATCCTTTCCTTGCATGTTAGGAGTATTTTGGATGCTGGCATTTCTCTTCTTGTAGTTCGGTTCTCATGTACCGTTTTAGGATTTAATAAATGAAAGACCAAACTGAAACCTTGTGAGCTTGGAAATAGTTTATTCATTGTTGGGCTGCCCTTTTGTTTAATTAAATTAATCAGGTTTTTCATGTACTAAATTTATGTATACAGTATGTTTATGAGGCCCTGCTAGCACACCATAGGAGTAGAAAGGTGGGAAATGTGGATAAAAATCATGAACCCGTAAAGTGGAAAATCGTATGGGAAGGCTTGGGAAACTTTGGAAAATCTTCTATTAATAAATTAGTCAAGAGAGGACTGGAAGTCAGAATTAATATTAAGGCTTGCTGTGTTATGAACTTGGAGTTTTGTGCTGTTGTCAAGGGGATAGAAATTAATTGAAAGTCAGAATTCGTTAGTAGAGGAACCTTGAAAACCGATTCTGTATGTTAATGTTGGACTTTATTGTTGTTGACAAGATTATTCTTTTGCATGTATGGAAATCGATGAAGATAGCATAATTAGGAGTCAGTTAAGTCTTTAAATTCCATCCCTGTTCAGCCACTGTTTCTGTTTAGTTGAATAACATTTGAATCTTATGCATGCAAGCCAAACCGATTAGTGAGTATATAGATAAGTTCTTTTATGAGAGTATGGGACTGTTTTGGGGAGGCTGTAACATACACCTAATTCTGTATGTATTAAATTAAATTCATAGCATGTTCATCAATTCTTCTTAGCGCACCATTAGGCCTTGTAAGGATGATTAGGTGATGAAACAAATTTGGAAAACTTAGTTCTGCCCTAACCGAACCTGCATGCACAAGGGGGCTTGGATTTTATTCGCCGTAACATATTGACATATTAACTCTAAGTTAGAAAATATAAATTAGTTTGGGGATCTTGAAAAACCGAATTGTATGTATGGAAACCAAGTACAGGATAAGAATTTGAAGCATGAAAATTTGTTGATAAATTATAGGAATAACATGAGACCAATTCTGACTTGTCGCACATGTAATTAGGTGCACGTGACTCTTATTGAGTGAGCTGAATTTGGTACTGTTGATTATTGCTTGGACACAAGGTAAGTATTAGGTGGTTAAACCTATTGTGACTATTAGTTTAGATTATGTAATTTTTGATTTGTTGCTCTCATAGTTCCGTAACAAGATTCTGTTTGAAGGCATGTGAAATCTGATTTGAATATGACTTGAGGAAGATTCTGCTTTGTATACACATGCTATTTGAAAGTATGATGCATAGTCCATGTGAACTATGACTGATGATGAGGAGCATGAACATCATAACTTTGCATCTTATCATGTGTGTGTGAAGCAAAACATAGCATCTCATGCATCCATCTACATACAGTTTTGGAAACAGAAATATATTATGAAACTAAGCATACGTTTGAGCACGCATCATCTAGGCATGCCGAAGGTACCCGGCAAGAGCACCCTGGCTCCGTGCGCATAGGTTCCTTGGATATTCAGTTCTGTGAGCCAAAAAGAATATCACTTGGAGTTCTGTTAGCATGTGCACCTTAGTGCTATGGACATGCGTTCTGGCGTTATTTACGCGCTCTGTTTAGTACTTTGGCGTTATATACGCGTTCTGTTTAGTACTTGGCGTTATATACGCACTTAATTAGTATTCTGGCGTTATATACGCACTCTGATGATATTAAATATCTGTTCGGAATTTATTCGATGATGTGACAATATTGGAAATTATGGATTTAAATTAATATTGTTGCAATATTGGATTTTCTGTCACACTACTGGGATTCTTTCTCACCCCTTTGGGGCTGCAATTTTTATAAAATTGCAGGAGGACGAAAGAGCATATGAGGACGTGGTTATATGATAATTGCTGTTCATTGCTGCATGCTTGGATTTTCTGCTGTCACTGTTGGATGACTGTATTATTAATTAACGTATTGTGAATTCGGATTATTGCGGAAAGTATGATTTGGCTACTGTATTATGAGTTTTATGACCAGAATGCTTTTCGGAAAATAATTCTGTAAATGTTTTGCGAAAATATTTTTGAACGTCTTGTTTAGTGCTGAATTATAAACTACTTTTGCGAGCACTTTACGAGTTGTCGTTTTGGGGCTACAGACCTCCGATTGAGGTATAATTTATATGTATGGAAAGCCCCAGTTGTGTACTTTCAGATTATACAAACCTTACACAGAAATTTTGAAATCCCGATTTATTATGGTTTTTGCAAGCCAGGAGTTTTTTAGAGAAACATACTGGATTTTTGAGTATTTTGCGAGTTATGTTTCGTGGGGCTATTCTCCTCCGATTCGCGTATAATTTATATGCACGCGAAGCCCTAGATGTCTAGTTTCTATATAGCAAGGAAAATTTTTGTAAACTGCAAGAACCTAATTTATAAGAATTTTTCAAGACAGCAACGTTTCAGGAAAAATAAATAATTTCAGCAAACCATCTATTTTTAAAATGTCCCTCTGATTTTTGTAAGTAACCCGATTTCAATTACCAGTTTTAATTAGCAACATCATAAATGATTTATCAGTATTTAATGTGACGAAAGAACTCTAATTCCGCTTAGCAAACAACTCTCTTGGCTGCAGACAAGGGAGGGTGTTACAGCACGGTACCCAGCAGTTAGGGCCGGCAAAATGGGCTGAGCCCGCCGGGCTGGCCCGCCCCGCCTGCCAAATGGGGCGGGCTGGGTTGAGTCTTTCAACCCACCAGCCCGCCAAACCCGCCAGCCCATATGGGTCAGCCCGCCAAGTTATTTTTTTTTTTTTTTTTAGGTTACCCAATTGTTATGTAGCTCTGTATCTTAGATTTCTCTGCTTGCAAGTGGCTTTTTTGAATTGTTGTGGACTGCTCATACAACACTTTGTTACTTGTTTTGTTATTCTATTTTATCCTGATATGATTTTATTTTTTTATTATTATTTTTGGATTGAAAGATGCATATTAATATGCAGATTATTAAACACTGATCTTCTTGGTTTCATAAGCACATTAGGATTTTATACAGATTTTTGTATGCTTTTATGCAGATTTTTTTATGTGATTTTATGCAGAATTTAATTTTTTGTATTTTATTTTTATATTTTTTTTATTTTAGGCGGGCTGGCCCGTAGCCCGCCAGCCCACTCATAAAACGGGCCGGGTTACTCAATTCAACCCATTTTGTCAAAACGGGCCGGGGCGGGCCAGCCCATTTTGGGCGGGCTAGTGGCGGGCCGGGGCGGGGCGGGGCGGGCTGGCCCATATTGCCAGCCCTACCAGCAGTTACACTTTTCTACAGGTAAACGGTTCTACATTAATTATTCTGATCTTTCTATAATTATCTAAGGTCAATTATGGGACTATTTGTTTAATCTCATCACTTTATTATCTTATTTCTTAATTTAGCGGTGCGGGTATTACACAAGGGTTCTCGAAGAGTTCCTCTGCCCCAAGCTCACTTCGGTATAATAGGATAAAATAACAGTTCAATAATATAACCATAATCATATGATGCAACAACATATATATATATGTTGCATGTGTGCTAACAAGTCTACTGGCCAGAGATCGCATTGTTTACTCACGTCTGCTATGCGTAGGGGTGGTAAACGAGCCAGGGGCCTTTCAGGGGCCTTTGGCTCGGCTCGTAAAGGCCTGAGCTCGTTTAATAAAAGCTCGTGTTGGAACCAGACTTGGACTTGTATAAAAGCTCGTTTAATAAAAAGGCCCCAGGCTCTAATTCTGAAGCTCGGCCTTAGAGCCTCCCAGGCTAGCCTAGAATATAAATATTTATTTATACTTTTTATACTACTTGTAATAACTCTCTCTCATCAATTTATTTCACCACATTTTATTGGTTTAACAGACTTTTTGAATGATTTTGTTCTATATTATGCTATTTGGATATATATTGAATTTATGTATATTTATGGAATTACTAGTATTGTTCTATATTATCCTTCATCCTACTTCACACAAACAAACCCACAAAAACTCATTCGTTCCATTGTGCACTGCTCGTTTGTGTCAATTTATTTTTTATTTTATTTCTTTTATTTTTATTTTTGTTGGAACTTTTTTTATAATGGGCTAAGATAATATAACATGTTATCTACCTTCTCTCACTTTAATTTTTTTATTTATTGTAGACTTTGTAAATTATTGCTGCAAATTGAAAGCTATGGTTTCTATCTGGAAATTGATTTTTTGTGGAATTCTATTCTCTTATTTTTATTCTTTAACATGCTAACAGGCTAAGACAGGCTTCACAAAGGTTATTATTTTTTGTAAATAAATCAGGCCACATGCCAATATTATATTCGTAACAGGTAACAGGCTAAGGCCAGTCGGACACGTTTAAATACAGGCTTGGCCCGTTAAGATCAAAGCTCGGCTCGGCTCGGCCTGTTAACACGTCTAGCTATGCGCATAAGAAGCATAAGGAATCTACCTTATATATAACCATAATCATATGATGCAACAACATATATATATATGTTCATTAATATAACCATAATCATATGATGCAACAACATATATATATGTTGCATATGTGCTAACAAGTCACTGGCCAGAGATCTCATGGTTTACTCACGTCTGCTATGCGCATAAGAAGCATAAGGAATCTACCTTATATCCACACTCAGGAATTACCATCTTATGCAGCTCCACACTACACTTAGGTAGTGTTTGGTTGGGGAGAAATTTTATAATACTAGAGAAATGTAAATACTAGGGATCTGGAGGAAAAGTGAGTTAGATAGGAAAGTTTTAAAAAAGTTGTTTGGTTGGGCAAAATTTTACCAGGAAAATTGAATTAAATTTCTGAATGTGTGTTGGTTGAAGATAAAATATTGATGGGAAAATTTAATGAAATTACGAAACTATCCTCGTAAAACAACCTTGGTTTTATTGATTGTCCAATTATTAAGAGTTCATCACTGCCATATGGACCATTGAATTAGAAGATGGTAGGAACTTTTTTTCCCAATTGAGGAAGACAACATTCCCTATTAGAATATAGAGAAAAGACGCCTCTGTTTCACAAAAAACATACATGGATTAGAGGTGTTTGTGATAAGAATCGCAGGGGTAAACTTGTCTGTGATTAAAAACTTTTTCATTTATCCAGTTTTGAATAGCAATTCCACATCTTCAAAGGGGTTTCTCAACAGTGCACTTCTCTAATTTTTGGTCTCTTCCTCCTTTGCTAGCCATCTGGTTTAGATGGGAAAATCAAGTGAAAACCTTCAACCAAACGTGGTAATGACAGATACCCACATGCAGTTACCCATCAAAATTTTCACTTCTCCCCAACCAAACACCACCTTAGGGATTACCATCTCTTGTGTAATACTCGACATAACATACATATATAAGAGTGCATCATTTCATCATCTCAAATAACAGATAAGCACATATACCATATAAAAACTACCATCCCCCATCTTGGAGTATGGTGGAACAAATAGAGATTAACCCTGAGAACACGGAACTTACCTGTAAATGCTAAGTGTCCAACAAGTCCAAACACCAACTCAACAACCAGCAGTGTCACAATATGTTTCCACAATATAAACATCGTCAACAAACATAGCCTAAACCCTTAAGTCAAATGGGACACTATTTCTTTTTCGTTTCGCGTATGTAGGCTTCTCTCAAAGCCCCCAAGCACAAATCGTCTTTACCATTTTTAAAACTGCCCTTGCAAATCTTTACCATAAATTCTAACATTTTACTATGTTAAACTACACATCCTAAGCTTTCCAACGACATATTATATGTCTCATTTGGATTTGTATAACTCCGGTTATATTTTTCGCAAAGTTCCTACAACAAACTGAATTTCCAGCAATAAGGTTTCAAATTCAAACATGAACTGCGATCAATCCACTTATCCAATGGATCTGAAAATTTACAGGGTTGTATCCCTATGTGTTAGCTTCACATAGGTTCAAATCGCACTCATTTGGAGCTCTATAACTCGAGATATCGCGCTTTTACTAAACTAGATCGCTGATGTCTCAAAGAGTATTTGATTGCTGCGTTTTTCCAGAAAGTATTCGAATACTGGCCAAAAAATATTTGAATACTTCTTCGACAGAATGCATAAAACTGAGTTTTTAAGGTGTAATTGACCTCCAATAATCTCCTAAACTTGTTTACTCATTTAATTAACATACCAACACATTTTAAACACAAAAACAAATTCAAGACTCAACCTTTAACTTAAATCATACTTTCTATCACGAAGAACAAAAGAAAGGTTGATCTTCTTGACCTTTGAATCTCCACACAAGATGAACAAGGTGATCCATGCCTTCAACAATGGAATGATCCCACTTTTACTCCATATGGAAGAAATGAAAATCACTCAAGATGATGTTTTTCTTTTTAGAACTCAAGACCCTAATTTGTATCTATGGTATAGTGATGAAATCAACAGTAACATATGCCAATGATTATATCAAAAAATATGGATTTACACAAGGGATAGTTAAATTTACCTTGGTTCCTTTTAGTTAAATTTACCTTGGTTCCTTTTGATAACAGAAAAAATGAAAGCTTTAGAGGTTGAGAAAGCGCACAAATCCTTCAACAACGAGTTTTCGTTCAACAAGACTAGAGCTTTAATGGTTGGGTGATGTTTTAATCGAGGAGAGGAGGAGAAAGATGAAAACTTTGGAGGCTTTCCAAGAGAGAAAGCTAAGTCTCACAGAAGACCCCAATGGCAGCCATAATCAGCAACGACTGAGTTTTTTAAAAGTTTAGGGTTTTGATCCCCTTTTCTATTTATATTGTCACTTAAGTTAAACTAACAGTATTAGTTAAATTAGTCCCGCTCTTTGTTTAACTCTAAAATTTTAGATTCTTAACCTATATTTTTTTCTAGAAATTTTCATATTTTCATTTCATTTTTCTGAGATACTTCACCGGTACGCGCTTTTACCACACAGTAATATTAGTTCTCATAGCTTCGTTCTTTGTTTGTCTCTAAAATTATGTATTATTAGCTTAGATATTTTTTTCAATAATGTTCATATATTTATTTCCCTTTTTCGGGTCACTCTTCCGGTTCGCATTTATACCGCACGGTACCCAGCAGTTACACTTTTCTACAGGTAAACGGTTCTACATTAATTATTCTGATCTTTCTATAATTATCTAAGGTCAATTATGTGACTATTTGTTTAGTCACATCACTTTATTATTGTATTTCTTAATTTAGCAGTGCGGGTATTACACAAGGGTTCTCGAAGAGTTCCTCTGCCCCAAGCTCATTTCGGTATAATAGTATAAAATAACAATTCATTAATATAACCATAATCATATGATGCAACAACATATATATATGTTGCATATGTGCTAACAAGTCACTGGCCAGAGATCTCATGGTTTACTCACGTCTGCTATGCGCATAAGAAGCATAAGGAATCTACCTTATATCCACACTCAGGGATTACCATCTTATGCAGCTCCACACTACACTTAGGGATTACCATCTCTTGTGTAATACTCGACATAACATACATATATAAGAGTGCATCATTTCATCATCTCAAATAACAGATAAGAACATATACCATATAAAAACTACCATCCCCCATCTTGGAGTATGGTGGAATAAATAGAGATTAACCCTGAGAACACGGAACTTACCTGTAAATGCTAAGTGTCCAACCCAACCATGGGGTACAAGTCCAAACACAACCTCAACAACCAGCAGTGTCACAATATGTTTCCACAATATAAACATCGTCAACAAACATAGCCTAAACCCTTAAGTCAAATGGGACACTATTTCTTTTTCGTTTCGCGTATGTAGGCTTCTCTCAAAGCCCCCAAGCACAAATCGTCTTTACCATTTTTAAAACTGCCCTTGCAAATCTTTACCATAAATTCTAACATTTTACTATGTTAAACTACACATCCTAAGCTTTCCAACGACATATTATATGTCTCATTTGGATTTGTATAACTCCGGTTATATTTTTCGCAAAGTTCCTACAACAAACTGAATTTCCAGCAATAAGGTTTCAAATTCAAACATGAACTGCGATCAATCCACTTATCCAATGGATCTGAAAATTTACAGGGTTGTATCCCTATGTGTTAGCTTCACATAGGTTCAAATCGCACTCATTTGGAGCTCTATAACTCGAGATATCGCGCTTTTACTAAACTAGATCGCTGATGTCTCAAAGAGTATTTGATTACTGCGTTTTTCCAGAAAGTATTCGAATACTGGCCAAAAAATATTTGAATACTTCTTCGACAGAATGCATAAAACTGAGTTTTTAAGGTGTAATTGTCCTTCAATAATCTCCTAAACTTGTTTACTCATTTAATTAACATACCAACACGTTTTAAACACAAAAACAAATTTAAGACTCAACCTTTAACTTAAATAATACTTTCTATCACGAAGAACAAAAGAAAGGTTGATCTTTTTGACCTTTGAATCTCCACACAAGATGAACAAGGTGATCAATACCTTCAACAATGGAATGATCCCACTTTTACTCCATATGGCAGAAATGAAAATCACTCAAGATGATGTTTTTCTTTTTAGAACTCAAGACCCTATTTGTATCTATGGTATAGTGATGAAATCAACAGTAACATATACCACTGATTATATCAAAAAATATGGATTTACACAAGGGATAGTTAAATTTACCTTGGTTCCTTTTAGTTAAATTTACCTTGGTTCCTTTTAGTTAAATTTACCTTGGTTCCTTTTGATAACAGAAAAAATGAAAGCTTTAGAGGTTGAGAAAGCGCACAAATCCTTCAACAACGAGTTTTCCTTCAACAAGACTAGAGCTTTAATGGTTGGGTGATGTTTCAATCGAGGAGAGGAGGAGAAAGATGAAAACTTTGGAGGCTTTCCAAGAGAGAAAGCTAAGTCTCACAGAAGACCCCAATGGCAGCCATAATCAGCAACGACTGAGTTTTTTAAAAGTTTAGGGTTTTGATCCCCTTTTCTATTTATATTGTCACTTAAGTTAAACTAACAGTATTAGTTAAATTAGTCCCGCTCTTTGTTTAACTCTAAAATTTTAGATTCTTAACCTATATTTTTTTCTAGAAATTTTCATATTTTCATTTCATTTTTCTCAGATACTTCACCGGTACGTGCTTTTACCACACAGTAATATTAGTTCTCATAGCTCCTTTCTTTGTTTGTCTCTAAAATTATGTATTATTAGCTTAGATATTTTTTTCAATAATGTTCATATATTTATTTCCCTTTTTCGGGTCACTCTTCCGGTACGCATTTATACCGCACGGTACCCAGCAGTTACACTTTTCTACAGGTAAACGGTTCTACATTAATTATTCTGATCTTTCTATAATTATCTAAGGTCAATTATGTGTCTATTTGTTTAATCACATCACTTTATTATTGTATTTCTTAATTTAGCAGTGCGGGTATTACACAAGGGTTCTCGAAGAGTTCCTCTGCCCCAAGCTCATTTCGGTATAATAGTATAAAATAACAATTCATTAATATAACCATAATCATATGATGCAACAACATATATATATGTTGCATATGTGCTAACAAGTCACTGGCCAGAGATCTCATGGTTTACTCACGTCTAATATGCGCATAAGAAGCATAAGGAATCTACCTTATATCCACACTCAAGGATTACCATCTTATGCAGCTCTACACTACACTTAGGGATTACCATCTCTTGTGTAATACTCGACATAACATACATATATAAGAGTGCATCATTTCATCATCTCAAATAACAGATAAGCACATATACCATATAAAAACTACCATCCCCTATCTTGGAGTATGGTTGAACAAATAGAGATTAACCCTGAGAACACGGAACTTACCTGTAAATGCTAAGTGTCCAACCCAACCATGGGGTACAAGTCCAAACACCAAGTCAACAACCAGCAGTGTCACAATATGTTTCCACAATATAAACATCGTCAACAAACATATCCTAAACCCTTAAGTCAAATGGGACACTATTTCTTTTTCGTTTCGCGTATGTATGCTTCTCTCAAAGCCCCCAAGCACAAACCGTCTTTACCATTTTTAAAAATGCCCTTGCAAATCTTTACCATAAATTCTAACATTTTACTATGTTAAACTACACATCCTAAGCTTTCCAACGACATATTATATGTCTCATTTGGAGTTGTATAACTCCGGTTATATTTTTCGCAAAGTTCCTACAACAAACTGAATTTCCAGCAATAAGGTTTCAAATTCAAACATGAACTGCGATCAATCCACTTATCCAATGGATCTGAAAATTTACTGGGTTGTATCCCTATGTGTTAGCTTCACATAGGTTCAAATCGCACTCATTTGGAGCTCTATAACTCGAGATATCGCGCTTTTACTAATCTAGATCGCTGATGTCTCAAAGAGTATTTGATTGCTGCGTTTTTCCAGAAAGTATTCGAATACTGGCCAAAAAATATTTGAATACTTCTTCGACAGAATGCATAAAACTGAGTTTTTAAGGTGTAATTGACCTCCAATAATCTCCTAAACTTGTTTACTCATTTAATTAACATACCAACACGTTTTAAACACAAAAACAAATTCAAGACTCAACCTGTAACTTAAATCATACTTTCTATCACGAAGAACGAAAGAAAGGTTGATCTTTTTGACCTTTGAATCTCCACACAAGATGAACAAGGTGATCCATGCCTTCAACAATGGAATGATCCCACTTTTACTCCATATGGCAGAAATGAAAATCACTCAAGATGATGTTTTTCTTTTTAGAACTCAAGACCCTAATTTTTATGTATGGTATAGTGATGAAATCAACAGTAACATATACCAATGATTATATCAAAAAATATGGATTTACACAAGGGATAGTTAAATTTACCTTGGTTCCTTTTGAGAAGAGAAAAATTGAAAGCTTTAGAGGTTGAGAATGCGCACAAATCCTTCAACAACGAGTTTTCCTTCAACAAGACTAGAGCTTTAATGGTTGGGTGATGTTTCAATCGAGGAGAGGAGGAGAAAGATGAAAACTTTGGAGGCTTTCCAAGAGAGAAAGCTAAGTCTCCCACAAGACCCAATGGCAGCCACAATCAGCAACGACTGAGTTTTTTAAAAGTTTAGGATTTTGATCCCCTTTTCTATTTATATTGTCACTTAAGTTAAACTAACGGTATTAGTTAAATTAGTCCCGCTCTTTGTTTAACTCTAAAATTTTAGATTCTTAACCTATATTTTTTTCTAGAAATTTTCATATTTTCATTTCATTTTTCTCAGATACTTCACCGGTACGCGCTTTTACCACACAGTAATATTAGTTCTCATAGCTCCGTTCTTTGTTTGTCTCTAAAATTATGTATTTTTAGCTTAGATATTTTTTCAATAATGTTCATATATTTATTTCCCTTTTTCGGGTCACTCTTCCGGTACGCATTTATACCGCACGGTACCCAGCAGTTACACTTTTCTACAGGTAAACGGTTCTACATTAATTATTATGATCTTTCTATAATTATCTAAGGTCAATTATGGGACTATTTGTTTAATCACATCACTTTATTATTTTATTTCTTAATTTAGCAGTGCGGGTATTACACAAGGGTTCTCGAAGAGTTCCTCTGCCCCAAGCTCACTTCGATATAATAGTATAAAATAACAGTTCATTAATATAACCATAATCATATGATGCAACAACATATATATATGTTGCATCTGTGCTAACAAGTCTACTGGCCAGAGATCGCATGGTTTACTCACGTCTGCTATGCGCATAAGAAGCATAAGGAATCTACCTTATATCTACACTCAGCGTTTACCATCTTATGCAGCTCCACACTACACTCAGGGATTACCATATCTTGTGTAATACTCTACATAACATACATATATAAGAGTGCATCATTTCATCATCTCAAATAACAGATAAGCACATATACCATATAAAACTACCATCCCCCATCTTGGAGTATGGTGGAACAAATAGAGATTAACCCTGAGAACACGGAACTTACCTGTAAATGCTAAGTGTCCAACAAGTCCAAACACCAACTCAACAACTAGCAGTGTCACAATCTGTTTCCACAATATAAACATCGTCAACAAACATATCCTAAACCCTTAAGTCAAATAGGACACTATTTCTTTTTCGTTTCGCGTATGTAGGCTTCTCTCAAAGCCCCCAAGCACAAACCGTCTTTAACATTTTTAAAACTGCCATTGCAAATCTTTACCATAAATTCTAACATTTTACTATGTTAAACTAGACATCCTAAGCTTTCCAACGACATATTATATGTCTCATTTTATATTTTTCGCAAAGTTCCTACAACAAACTGAATTTTCAGCAATAAGGTTTCAAATTCAAACATGAACTGCGATCAATTCTCTTGCCTTCGGGCGTTACGAACTTCCACTGAATAGGTCTCCATTAGGGAGTTCCAGTTACATGGGGTCGTGGTGTGTCATCCGTAGAGGAGCACACTAGGAAGTCTCGGGTGTATATGGATGGAGGGTGCCTTGGTTGATGTTATGGGAACACTTCCTTGGTTTGGAGAACCCGTAGGCTATATGCCGAGGCCAATAGGCCAGGATGTTCCGTGGTATTAGCATTGACCATTACAGCTTCATCGTATTTTATTCCTTATGCTTCCCTACTTCATTAAATCCCTTGCTTTATCCCGTTTTAAATGTTGTATTATATTATTGATATACATCAAAGTGAGCCATTGGGCGGAGTAATCTCCAGAACCTCTGGGTTACAGAGATATATTCGTATATCTCACCCTATTTTGGGGACTTTATTTCAGGTAGTAGCAGCGGGGTTGGAGCGGCGAGCAAGAAGCCTGTAGGTTGAGCATGAGAGCTTGTACTCATTTTGCATTTTGTGGCCATTTGGCCTAAGCTAGACTTAGGTCATGAACATTGTGTTGAGCTAGGATTATTCACATTGTCATTTTGTTCATGTCACTTTTGGCTAAGTCTAGTTATGATTTATCATGTTTTATTTGAGATTTATGGCGTTGTAATTAAAGTTGTAAAATTGTAATATGTCCATTGAAGAAGATGTAATTTGTATTATGGAGACTTTATGTAATATTGAAGCATGTATATGATGAAAGGGCAATAGGCCTATTCTAGGATTTGATTTATGTTTTATGTCAAAGAAATGCATGCAAAGGAATTAATGTGATTGAAATAGTTTAAGAGTTGATAATGTAATTGTTAAGTTGTAAAGTGAACTCATTGATATAAATTGTAAAAGGTTGTAAGAGCACCAAGACATTACTGGTCCTTGAGTGCCACCCATGTTTTTTAGGTACAAATTGAGATTAGATAACACAACTTCAAATGTGGGATATGTTGGAAAAACAAAGAAGACTCTCGCAAAATTTCTGGAAATTTGCAGAATTTGGGTGAACTTTGGGAGAGCATATCTCCCTCTACAAAGGTCCAATAGGGACGTGCCATACATCATTGTAAAGCTTGAGATGTCAACTACCTTTTTTAAAAAGTTTAGAACCAAAGGATAACCACGCTGTCCTGTAGAAGCCAGAGAGAACAGACTGCTCAAAACGCACCTGCACATGGGGCTGTCTCTGGCAGTTTTTGGGAAATTTATTCCCGCTTCGTTTCTTGGTAAAATTAGGTGCATGATATGTCAAATTGAATCTTGAGGTGTCTAGTTTATTGTATAAAAATTGAGAGCAATTGGTTGAGTGGATTTTCCAGAATCGTTGAGGGAGTGAGGAAAGTTTGGAGCCCTGTTTAGGGTTGTTTAGAGCCCTGTTTAGGGTTGGCTGACAGATTTACTTGTCCAACTTCAAATGGTAATATTCGAAGCAAACGAGAACTTTTTGGAGCATGTGATAGCTCGTTAGAAAGATAATTAAGTGTAGAATAACATACTAAAAGATGGGAAGCGCGCGTCATGCGGATGGTCCGTAGTAATTAAAATACCGAACCATGTTCGGATAGGTAGAAAACGAAAAAAGTGATATTTAAGCTAAATGAGTTTATAGGAACCTCTTAGTGACTTGAGAGGAGTGTTACTTGATATCTAGACATTTTAAATTATTATTCCGCCAGTCTCCATCTTCAAATATTTTAATACTGTTGAAAAGACCCTGTCCAAATCAAAACAATGAAGCAAATGGAAACAGTTTGGAAGTGTGCTTTGACTAGAAGATGATTCAATTGGACTATCCAACGATATGAAGAACTATTCAAGAAGCCAATTGCTATAGAGAACGAACTTACAAAAAGGAATTCTATATCATCAACTATATTTCTCTGACGTATTGCCCCAAAGAAAAAGATACAGTTACAAACCCAATATCTCAGAGTATAAAAAAAGAACAAAGCCAAAACAGAATGCATAAAATCCAAGAAAGTTGTAGTCCAAGATTGTCAAAGAACAATGAAAATTTGAAAGACTTCAAATTTAAGAACCCATTAAAGAAGAAAAAGAAACCTAGTGAACAAAATTCCATATTGAGGACCATGCATGGCACTCAAAAGGAAAAAAAGACACAAGAATCAACACTAATGACAAAGACAATGAAAGCCTGAGATTAACGCAGAAGACAAACAAAGTATAACAAGGGAAAGTGTTTAACAATGACCAAACTATCGAGAAAGTGTTTAATTATTATTCAAATTAATTAATGAATAATTTTTTTAAACTTGTTATCGAGAAAGAGGGAAAGTAAGGTGTGTATAATTTACCCTTGAATTAATGATCTAATGCAAATTTAACTATGCGGTACATTTTACTATAATAATTGTAGAACTTCTAAGCTGGAATGTGACCTCATAATTTGGCTTGGTCCAAAGTCCAGGTTATATATAGAGTTTAAATTTGATAGCCTCATTTTTTTCTGTTTATGTCTTAATATTGATAGAAATAAAGATATGGACTAGCCTCTCCAATGGTAATAAGATATAGAGTGTACAAAAAATCAAAAGCTAAGCCGGAGATAACATATTCTTACCCTCCTCCTTGATATTTTATTTTATTTTTTATTTATTTTTTTGAAACTGTTATAAATAATAATAATTTAGTTATTATTTAGTCATTTATTTGTTGTATTGGGCCAAGCCCATTAGGTCAAAATTAGGTCAAGTATTCTCTATAAATAGAGAACCCTTTGTACAGATTATTTACAATTCTATAATATATCAGAATACCCTTTTTCAAGTTGGTATCAAAGCCTGGCCCTGGACCAGTGTGTACAGCGGGGACGCTGTATTCCCAGTGGGGGAGGATGTAATGTCCCACATCGGTTGGAGAGGGGAACAAAGCATGCCTTATAAGGGTGTGGATACCTCTTCTAGTGTGAGGCCTTTTGTGGGGTGTCCCAAAAAACAAAACCGGGAGCTCGACGGTGCTTGTGCGCGGGGCAAAGCGGACAATATCATGCTACAGGGTTGGGGCTGTTACATTTGGTATCAGAGCTTGGCCCTGGACCGGTGTGTACAGCGGGGACGTTGTATTCCCAGTGGGGGAGGATGTAATGTCCCACATCGGTTGGAGAGGGGAACGAAGCATGCCTTAAATAAGGGTGTGGATACCTTTCCTTGTAGGAGGCCTTTTGGGGGTAACCCGAAACGTAAAACCGTGAGCTCGACGGTGCTTGTGCGCGGGGCAGAGCGGACAATATCCTGCTACAGGGTTTGGGGCTGTTACATTTGTTCAATTTGATGTGAAAAATGCTTTCCTCAATGGTGAGTTAGAAGAAGAAGTCTACATGGAAATCCCGCCTGGTTTTGATTCTGTGAAGGGGGAAAATAAAGTTTATAGATTAAAAAAGGCCTTGTATGGATTGAAGCAGTCACCTCGTGCTTGGTTTGGAAGATTTACTAAGGTTATGATGACCTTAGGATACAGACAGAGTCAAGGAGATCACACTCTTTTCTTCAAGCACTCCCAAAATGGAAAGCTTATTGTTCTCCTTGTATATGTTGATGATATTATTATCACAGGTGATGATTTTGTGGAGAGACAGATTCTGCAAACATGGCTTGCCCTTGAGTTTGAAATCAAAGACCTTGGGAAACTGAGATATTTCCTAGGGATAGAAGTAGCTCATTCAAGCAAAGGAACTTTTATCAGCCAGAGGAAATATGTTCTTGATCTTCTCAAAGAAGCAGGAAAGCTCGGGTGTAAACCCTCTAATACTCCTATTGAGCAGAATCACAAGATGGGCTATGAAGAAGAGAGTCCTCCAGTTGATAAAGGACAATATCAACGGCTAGTTGGAAAATTGATATATCTGGCCCATACTAGACCAGACCTAGCTTATGTTGTTAGTGTTGTCAGTCAGTTTATGCACGATCCAAAAGAAAAACACATGCAGGCAGTAGAGAGAATTCTTCAGTATCTTAAAGGTACTCCTGGTAAAGGATTGTTATTCCGACGTGATGGCAATCTATCTTTAGAAGTCTACACAGATGCTGATTATGCTGGATCCGTGACGGACCGTCGTTCTACCACTGGTTATTGCATGTTTCTTTGCGGTAACTTGGTGACATGGAGAAGTAAGAAACAAGATGTGGTTGCCAGATCAAGTGCATAAGCTGAATTTCGAGCTATGGCTCAAGGCATTTGTGAGTTACTGTGGCTGAAAATTGTACTTGATGATCTCAAAATAAAATGTGAGGGACCTATGAAGCTACTATGTGATAATAAGTCCGCTATTTGTATAGCTCATAATCCAGTTCAACATGATCGGACTAAGCATATTGAGGTTGACCGCCATTTCATCAAAGAGAAACTTAATAGCGGGTTGATTACCACTCCATACATTCCACTGGGCGTCAATTAGCTGATCTATTAACAAAGGGGCTTCCTTCAGACAGATTTCAAGAACTTACTAGCAAGCTGGGAATGATAAATATCTACTCCTCAGCTTGAGGGGGAGTGTTGTAAATAATAATTATTTAGTTATTATTTAGTCATTTATTTGTTGTATTGGGCCAAGCCCATTAGGTCAAAATTAGGTCAAGTATTCTCTTTAAATAAAGAACCCTTTGTACAGATTATTTACAATTCTATAATATATCAGAATACCCTTTTTCAAGTGAAACTCCAAACTCTGACCTTGTCACTTCATTCTTGCCCTCAGAAAGGACATTGGGGCATTATTTTTGCAAGCTAGTTTTGTAAACTGAATATACCAAATAAACTTCCTTTAATTTCTCTAACTTTCTAATAGCATTGTGCTTATCATTTATACGCTTCTTCTTTCTTGCTGAGCAGAGTACTTAATTAATGTAATGAATAACTTATTATTGGCCCTCATGATAGTAGCATTATTTTGATGTTGTCCCAAATCAATATATTTATTTTGAGCCAAATAGCTTGATTTAATGTTTCTGTAACTTCAAAGAACTTGACCATTAGCTCAGTGGAGTAGACTTTTGCAATGTCTCTTGAATGTATCTGTGCTTGTTTATTGGCTTTAACACAATAACATTCACGAAAGGGGAATACAAAAGAAGGGAACAAGCATTTCTTAAGCCTAAAGGATAAGACAAACAAACTTTATTCATTCAACAAATATCAATAACAACTGCCCCGTGTAACAGAAAAGTAGAACTCAAAACAAAAAGCATTTTCTTTTTGAAAAATGAAAATCAATACAATGCTTGAACATATTACTTGCAAGCACAAAAGAACAGAACTCAATACATTCTAGGACTAAAACATGGTTAACGATTTTCAAGCATCCTTTGATAGTATTATTATGTTGATGCAACATTATGCAGCTTCCTTGAGCTTCTTTGTAATGGTTGCGATATGCTTCCCTTGATGGAATGCCTGCTCCAACTCAAGCTTAGTTGGCTGTCTTGATCCATCACCAACATAAGTTCCCGCACTATATGGACTTCCACCTTTGAGTTCCTCCATCTCGAACATTCCAATAGTGGCAGCAGCAGGAGCATCAAGCACAAATAACCAGAGAATGGAGAACAGACTTGATGAGTTAACATCAATGGTGAGGCAGTTGGCAGTGACACAGACTGTGCAACCTTCTGCTTAACAGATAAGCAACCTGTGTGGCATCTGTTGTGATCCTTCTCACCCCGCGGATGCTTGTCCTTCTCTTCAAGACAGTGGTTTCCAAGTTGATCAGTTTGTTGCTGCAGTTTTCCTGCAAAGCCACAATACCAGCAGATGCAGCAGCAGCAACAAAACAATCCCTTCTCTAATACATATAATCCTGGCTGGAAAAATCATCCAAATCTCAATTGGAATCAGTACCAGCAAAGTGTACCATTCCAGCAGAGGCAGCAGTTTGCACCTTCACAGCAGAGGCAAAATTTTCAACAATTTGCACCTCCACAGCCAATGCAGCAGCCGCCAATGCAGCAGCAACTACCAATGCAGCAGCAAGCCAGTAGCAATGGTCCTTCTTTGGTGGATTTAGTGAAGCAGATGACAACTAACAATCTGCAGTTCCAACAGAGGACTGAGTCTTCCATCCAGAATTTGCAAACACAGATTGGCCAACTTGCAACATCAATGAGTCAGAATAAACAAGCAAGTGGCAGCTCCCTTCCATCACAGACAGTTCCAAATCCAAAGGGAACCAGCAATGTTAGTGCCATCTCTCTGCGGTCTGGAAAGCAACTGGAGGAACCAAACCAATCTGCTGTTAAGTCATCTCAAGGAGGTGACACTGGTTCAAGGAAGCAGAATACTGATACTTCTGATGTCCACATCCCGTTACCTTTTCCTCATAGAGCCACTCAGTCTAAAAAGCAAGTAGCAAAAGCTCAAGATAAAGAGATTCTTGACACCTTCAGAAAAGTAGAGGTCAATATCCCACTCTTGGATGCGATTCAGCAAATTCCAAGATATGCTAAGTTTCTGAAGGAGTTGTGCACCAACAAGAGGAGGCTGAAAGGAGATGAACGAGTCAGCGTCAGCCAGAATGTGTCAGCACTCATCCATCCCATGCCCAAGAAGTGCCAAGATCCAGGGACATTTACTATCCCTTGCATTATTGGAAATTCTATTTTTCATGATTGTATGTTAGACTTAGGAGCATCCATTAATGTTATGCCTGAATCTGTGTATAAGTCTCTTGGTCTTAGTCCCTTGCGTGCTACTGGTATTGTTGTTTAGTTAGCCAACAGGAGTAGTGTTCATCCTTCTGGTGTAGTTGAAGATATATTAGTTAGGGTGAACAATCTGATTTTTCCTGCTGATTTCTATGTCTTAGGGATGGAGGGTGAGATTCCTAGTAGTACAATTATACTTGGTAGACCTTTCATGAAAACTGTTAGGACTAAGATAGATGTGCATGCTGGTACTCTTTCAATGGAATTTGGTGATAGCATGGAAAATTTTAATATCTTTGATGCCATGAAACTTCCTAGGGAAGAGCATTCAGTTTTCTATATGGATGTAATTGATGAAATGGTTGATGATATATCTGCTGACTTAACTGCTGAATTTCCAGAATTATCATCATTCCTTGATTATGATCTGTCATGTGGTTGTACCGATAGTAGTAATTGTACTGTTTATGCTGAGATAGCAGTGTGCTGTTCTGATATTAATCATGCATTGAATGATGATTTGCACAATGGTTCTGCATTGAAGTTGAATTCTGAATTGCCTGTTGAAATTATTGATGATTCTTTTTTTGAGAATTTGATTGCAGGCATAGATGTTAATGTGTTTTCTGTAGAACCTGCACCCGCTAGACTTCTCCCATCCACCTAAGTTGGAACTAAAGGTTCTGCCTGACCATCTGAAGTATTCATATCTGGAGGAAAATGAGCAGTTACATGTGATAGTGGCCAAGAACCTTCTACCTGAGCAAGAGGAAAAGCTTCTGACATTGCTGAAACAAAATAAGAAGGCAATTGGATGGACTTTAGCAGATAATGTGGAAATCAGGCCTTCCATGTGCATGCACCGCATTTTTCTTGAAAAAAGTGTTAAACCAGTGAGGAAGAAATCAAGCTACTTGATGCTGTTTATTCTCCTTAAGGAGTTCAGGGAGTTCTCTTCCCTCTCTTTTTCTTTTCTTTCTATTATTTGCATTTTTATTTTATTTTTCCTTTCTTCCTTTTAGTTTTTGACTTTCATAGGTAGATTTTTCTCTTCTTTCTAGTAATTATTAAGTGGTACATGAAGTAGACTTGGATCACAGTGTTTGATAGCATAGTCTGTTAGGTTTGGTTCTTGATTCTTAGATTGCATTACTTGTTACTTTATACTATGCTGCTGATTGCATGATTTGGTATACCCTTGTGAGGTTTTGAGCCTGTAGACATGGTCTTCATCTGTTGGCCAGTTTTTCTTTCTTGTGTGATTCTGCTATTGATTGTTGTCCTCTAGAACTTGCTCTTGTTCTTTTTGAAACTGCATTTTTCACTTGCATGCATGAATATGATTGAGGCATTCTTTCTTTTCTTTCCCACTTTAGCCAAATAGCCATCCTTACATTGTATTCCCTTGGTTAGCCCTTTTGTGCCTTATGTAACCCTTGTTTCTTAGCCACATTACAAGCCTAAGTGAAAAACCAATTAATTCCACATCCAATAGATTTACTGAGCATTGGTTTCATTGTGATGTTGTGTTTAAGTGTGGGGGCATACCCAAGACGGACAAAAAGTTTAAGTGTGGGAGTGACCATTTGATTCATTTCTGCTATGTGGTTTTACTTCTGAAAAAAAAAACAAAAAAACAAAAAAACAAAAAACGAAAAACGAAAAAATAAAAAAATAAAAAATGATGATGTGTTTATTTCTATCTTTTCAGTATCTTTGTTTTATTTTCTTAGTTTAGTTCTTAACTTTTTCTCTTTGTAAATTTCTGAGGTGTTTAGCTTTCTCTTCCATATTCATCCATTCCTTTACCTCAGCCCCATTACAACCCTGATAAAGCCCTCTTGATTTGTGCATACATGTGTTATTAGCAGTGGAGAAGTAGAAGTTGGGCAAGCCTATGGTAGGATGATTTTCTTGAGATGATTTGAGTGATATACTGAATTAACTGATACACTTGAGAGAAAATTGAAAGCATCCTGTGAGGAACCATTTTTGTGGAGTTAGCAGTTGCAGTTGAAATTGGCAGGTCTTGTGATTTGAGATTAAAGAATTTTTGTCCTGGTTGTTTTATCTATTCAAGACTTGTGATTTTTGTTATCTTTTGTATACTTGCTAATTATTAGGAACGATAGGTTGATCTTCACTCTTTTCTTATTTTTTTGCTTTCTTTTTTCTATTCTAGTTTTTGCCCAGGAATGCAAAAAGATAAGTGTGGGGGAATTTGATAACTCATATTTTATTGCACTTATTTGTTACTCTTGATTAGTATTTTGAGAATTTATTTGAATAAAATAATGATCTTTTGAGTTAATTTAGATTTTTAGTTTTTGATTGAGTTTAATTTATTTTCGTTAGAATTTTTCAGCTTTACATTACTTCTGTATTTTTGCCATATCTCGGTTCACAGTTGTCGGATTGACTCCGTTCTTGTTGGGTTTTTCAGATAACACAAAGGGCTACAATTCTTATGAAGAGCTCGAAGCCCAATTCGGACTGGAAGCTGTTCGAATTCTTGCGCGAAGTAGAACACGTTTTGCTGAAGTTTTAGACTTGTAATTTAAATTAAAACCCAATTACATAAGTGGCCCAAAGCTAAGTTTTATTTTATTTTATTTATTTTATTTCGTATTTTAGACAGATGGGCCAATCAGAACTGAACCCTAACCCGATTTGGGTAGGGGTATATGACGACAGAGTAGGAAACTATTATTCATTCTGAATTTTCGTATTTTGGGATCAAAGCACTTTCTCTGGAGCGTTCTTCATCTTTTTATTTTATTTTAATCATGTTTACCTTAGTCATGCGAGGCTAAGAACCTTTTAATCAACCTAAGGGTAACGGATTCCATGGATTAGTCTTGAGGGTCTGCGCTTTATTTTAAATCAGTTTCGTTTCCCTTCCCAACTCAGATTGATATCGTGCGATCGTGGATATTCAATCTGAGGTTCGCGAATGCGATTATGAAAATGGATTAATCATCAGATTTGATGGTTAGATTGATTGACCCTATGACCTTAAATCAAACGGGCTGATACTCTGCATTGTATGAGTAGAAGCACCATATTTGATCAAATGCTAAGCGATCGCTTAGAGAGGGTTGTCAATTGGAATAAGGATTCTGATTCAATTGACGATCAATCACAATTCTGATATCTTTTTATCCGAGGAAAGACGTCCATAGAAGCCTAACCTTAGGTTGGTTAATTTTTAATTACGAATTTTTATTCCAAATTTATATTCTGCCTTTTTAATTATTCAATCAAAATCCAAAACCCCCCTTTTTAATTTTCTTTCATCATAAGCGATTTTTACCAAAACAATTTCCTTAAGAGACGACTTAGGGTTTTCACTTTACTACAAATTTTCTGAACCCTAATAAAAAAATAATTTTTAATTTGCGCGAGTTCGACAGCTCGTGTCAACCACCTAGATGGTAATCCTGAGTATGTGGAGACATACAAGATGGCAACTCTGTGGGTGAGGTACAAGTAGTGTTTCTTGTACTGTAGGTTGTAGACGTATGTAATCCCTACATTTTTATTCTCTGGCCAGTAGGATTATACACACATGACATGGATATATGCTGCATTGCACAGATTTTGGAAATGATATTATTATACTATTTTGGAACTTATATTGCACATGTAAGTGAGCTTGGGGTGGAGAGATCCTTGAGGACCCTTTGTTTTACTGAGATTTTATTTTAGAGATCTCACCTCGTGTTAGGGCACATTTTCAGGTACAGGTACCTCGGGGGTAGATACCTCTAGCGGCAAGAGGCTGGAGTTGAGTTGATATGCATGTTATTGAGATGATATGTTAGAGATTGCCATGCTTTATTTTCAGCATATTATTATTTGAGTTGTGACTTTGTTAGGCTTTGTTGCCTTGTTTGATGAGCATGAGGGTTGTCCATGCCACATTGACATTAGTTATGTCTGATTTTGTTTGAGTTGTATAATGTATTAAGATTATTGTCTGGTTTACGTGTTGTAGTTTTGTGACTAGATACACATTTATTTTATAAGGATATTCAGTTAGCTTTGATTGCAATTTACATACAGGCTATATTTTGAAAAAGGAATAAGTAATCAACTTGGTTAGTTAATAATGATATCATAATTGGAAAGAAAAAGTTAGTTTCGCATTTGTTTAGCTGCGCCATTACCATATGTATGTTTAATACGTCGGGTGCACACGGGATGTTACAGGCCATGCACTGGACCCGGTCAAAACTCGGCCAAAAGTGGTCAAACCCGGTGACCCGGTCGGGTCATGCATTTTTTATATATAAAAAAAACAAAATTGTTTAAAAAAATATAGAACTCATTTTAAAATTTTTGTAATTTTATTTGCTAGTAATATACTCTTCTACAATAACCTCAAATTTTAGCTTCCAATATTGAAGCAATTTGCGAAACAATAAATTAAAAGAATGTGACATATGTCATTTCAATATAGATGAATTTGAAAAATATGAGTTCACAACATTTGACTTTTTGAATGTTATGCTTATGGAAATTTTGAGTTGCAATTTAAATTGACATAGTAATAGCATGCATTTTCTTTTATTTGTGCTTCATGAACTTGTAAAAGTATGATTGAGTAATTTTTTAGCTTATTTAGTGAACCTTTTTTAACTCATTTTAGATACGAAGAATATAATAAAATTTATATGTTCATATTTATATATATTTTTATATATATTTTTGTATATATATTTATATATATCCGAGTCAACCGGTCCGACCAATAACCCATCAGTCTGATCAATGACCTAATGACCTAGTATCCCAACCAGGTCGATGCTCGGGTCAGATTTAATAACACTGATATAAATTGTTCTTAGTTGTTTTAGACCCTCAATCCATATATGAAGTCCAAATATATGTGTGCTTGATATATGAAGTCCAATGGTAATAAAACATAGAGTGTACAAAAAATCAAAACCTAAGCCAGAGATAACATAATCTACCCTCCTCCTTGATATATTTTTTTTTTTTTTTTTGAAACTCCAAACTCTAACCTTGTCACTTCATGCTTGCCCTCCGAAAGGACATTGGGGCATTATTTTTGCAAGCTAGTTTTGTAAACTGAATATACCAAATTAACTTCCTTCAATTTCACTAACTTTCTAATAGCATTGTGCTTATCATTTATACGCTTGTTCTTTCTAGCTGAGCAGAGTACTTAATTAATGTAATGAATAACTTATTATTGGCCCTCATGATAGTAGCATAATTTTGATGCTGTCCCAAATCAATATATTTATTTTGAGCCAAATAGCTTGATTTAATGTTTCTGTAACTTCAAAGAACTTGACCATTAGCTCAGTGGAGTAGACTTTTGCAATGTCTCTTGAATGTATCTGTGCTTGTTTATTGGCTTTAACACAATAACATTCACGAAAGGGGAATACAAAAGAAGGGAACAAGCATTTCTTAAGCCTAAAGGATAAGACAAACAAACTTTATTCATTCAACAAATATCAATAACAACTGCCCCGTGTAACAGAAAAGTAGAACTCAAAACAAAAAGCATTTTCTTTTTGAAAAATGAAAATCAATACAAAGCTTGAACATATTACTTGCAAGCACAAAAGAACAGAACTCAATACATTCTAGGACTAAAACATGGTTAACGATTTTCAAGCATCCTTTGATAGTATTATTATGTTGATGCAACATTATGCAGCTTCCTTGAGCTTCTTTGTAATGGTTGCGATATGCTTCCCTTGATGGAATGCCTGCTCCAACTCAAGCTTAGTTGGCTGTCTTGATCCATCACCAGCATAAGTTCCCGCACCATATGGACTTCCGCCTTTGAGTTCCTCCATCTCGAACATTCCAGCACCGAATGTATATCCAATTGGAACAAATAACATTCCATGATGAACTAACTGAGTTATAGCAGTAAGCCTGTCAGAAATTACATCATTTCTCGTCATTAACATTTCAATCGTCTAAGGAATTTGATTAAGATATTACATTTAGAGTGGATGCTCTCAAGTGACGTGAGGTCGTGCGTGAGGTTATCAGCTATGGAAAGACAAATTAAGGGGAAGGATCCTCTTATGTGTAACTCAACATGATCGGGTCATATAAGAAAATCTTAACCATATATAGACAAATAAACCATGATGAAAGATGAAAGATGAAAGATGAAAGAAAAATAATGTTGGAATAGAGAGTGTCAAAAAGATAACCGTTGATTGGTTGAGATTGCCTCACGTGACGAGATCATATTAAATAACAGGATCCATTCCATAAATTATGGGTGATGGGAGGATATACTAGACTAAAAAAGGATCACCCTTTATTTGTATCTTAATGGCTGAAAACTATAATATGACCTCATGTCATACAAGAGGGATCCATTCCACATATTTAGGTAGAGGCTCTTACGCTGTAGTCTCTTGTCCACCACCTTGGGAACTGGTGCTGTAGAAGATTCCAGCAGGCTTTCCTGCAAGCTGTTGAGTTTTCCATAAACCCCCAGTTGCATCCAGAAAAGCTTTAAATTGAGCAGCCATCATTCCAAATCTTGTTGGGAAGCCAAAGACAAAACCTTCAGCCTCAGAGAGTTCATTGGGGTTAATGATTGGTACATCACTCTTGGGTGGTGCTCTCATCTTACTAAGCACCTCATCTGGCAATGTCTCAGCTACCTGCTCTTAATGTTCAATAAAGTCAACAAAGCAATTTCAACAACTTAGCATCCCTTCTCAAATTTAGCATGAGCTAATTTGGGAAGTAAAGCCTTAACTTAATCACAGAGACTACAAAATATAGCAAAACTAGTTACATGATGTTATTGGAAAACCAAAGCCAATGGAATCCTCCTGATAGAGTTCATGGTATACGTAGTGTTGAAAGAACAGTGATAGTGATTGAAAAGCAGTTTTGGGAGGTCATGAACCATTGGGAAATATGATAACAATAAAGAGAAGAATTTTGAACCCAACTTTGTTACAGTTAGATGGCTAGAACAATGATATTGAAAGCAATTATGAACCATAAGCCTAATGTCATGAACCAACTCTCTGAAAAGGGTAAGCTGATAGGTAAAAAAAACACATGAAACATTTTTATTATATTTCTAACATTTATATTATATCAACACCTAACTCTCTAGAATGGATGTTGCTATGTATTTGCAATTTTATTCAATGAAAAAATTGAATGCAACGGAATAGAATCTGCGATACATGAAACATAGATCTACATGCCTGCCATAGTTTGGCTTCAACACCTTCAACAGAATCAGCCCCTTTCTTTATTTCTTCTGCTAGTGTCTCCACATGCCCGTACAATGAGTAGTACCTGTCAAAGTAATGGAATTTTTTTCATTTTGTTAAGAATGGTGACCAGAAATGGATTAACAAGATTCCCTTTTTCTTTTACTCTTAATGTTTGATGACACAGAAAAATGGAGCAAACCACCAAGAAAATATAAGTCAGAGAATAACACTGAAGATAAACAAAGATTAACAAATTGAAGAAAGGCAATTCATGTTGATAAGAATTGTTAAAAATAAAAATAAAAATGCATACACTATATAAACTTTGACAGCCATTATTGATCTTCCAAGGTCTCTCTGCTTTTTTTTTTCTCTCTCTGTTTCTTTCTATGCTTAAGGAACACCTAATTCGAGGAATGCAAATTCCAAGCAGCGCAACCCATATTTATAGTTGAAGATAAGATTTGACTAAGGTGGCTTGAATTTTTGAATTTTTAATTACTCTCTAGTTTTCCTGATCAACTTTTTTTATTTTGCTTCTTTTGGGGAAGAAAACTACACCGTTGCTACGAAAATGATTGATGATGATAGGGTGGCGTCATGCTCACCGTGAACTTGAACTATTTCAAATCTATAATTTCATGTGTAACGCAGTGTGGTTTAAATCAATTTTATTGGATCATTGGTTGAATTAATTGTTCATTGATTGAACCTAAAATTAGGTGATTATATGTAAATTTATAATTTGTATTTAAAAAATTATAAACATACATAAATGAAAAAGTTATATTTATAACCTATTTTCATTTACAACTTCTTACAACTATATTTTAACTGTTGGTTTTCGTAAATCAACGGTTAAGACTTTCGCAAATCAAATTTATTAATTAATTATTAATTCACAATAAATGACAACTGTTGATTGGCGGAAATCAACGGTTAAGATGGGTTGTAAATATAACCCTTCCCACCAACTTAAATAGCTGAAAAAATACTATAAATTCTAAATATATTAAAATAAAAAATAAAAAATTACATATTATTATTCAATAAAGGATCAAACAAACATTTAATGTTTGTGATACTTGTATTTCAGGTTCAGTAAATGACATTTCTAACCATAAATCAAATTAAAATTTTCTGCATAATGCATAACTGAGATAATATTAATATTGTAGGTATATAACCTATCTAAGTTAACAAGCAACAGATTATTCAAATATGTTAATTATGATTTTTTTTTTTGAAATTTTTTTTTTAAATAAATCAGATCACTTCACCAGTTTTAACAACCGCGTTACACCGAATTCATACATGGCTGATTTGCTACTTTATGGAGACCGATTCACTAATTTTCAAATCGACCCGATCGGACAAGTCCGGATTTATTATCGATGGTTTAAATTATGACTTAATCATTACGTGATATTTTATGCTGTGTACATTTAACTGTTACTCGAGCATTCAAAACTGTAATGCTTATAATGAGATTTGAATTCCTACTTTATAAATAAAATTTACTTACATGTTAGTTTAGCCAAGTCACATGTCATTTGATATCAAATTAAAAAGTTTGGTATCAAGTCTTAAGAGTTAATTTCTATCATGCTTATAATGAAATTTTTTAATTTGATATTGTTATATATATATATATATATATATATATATATATATATATATATATATATATAGAGAGAGAGAGAGAGAGAGAGAGACACAGAGACAGACACAGACCGCCACAGAGACGACCGCTAATTTTTTACATTGGTATAAGAATAAGAAGTTTTATATCAAATCTTAACCCTTAATTTTCGTGCATCTAACGGTTAAGAATTGTTGGGTTATAATAATTAATTAAGTAATATAACCTAATAAATCTTAACCATTAAATGTACAGAAATTAACCGTGAAAATTTCGTGTAAGATTTTTTATTTTTATACTGATGTAAGTTGATCATATATATATATATATATGAGGTAGGATCATTTGACACTGGTGTCAAATTTGAAGTTTGACACCTCATCTAAGAGTCGTTAGATAAAAAAAGATCAATGGTGTCACATGCTTACAAATCAGAGTCGTTGATCTTTTTTGATCTAATAGCTCTTAGATGAGGTGTCAAACTTCAAATTTGACACCGGTGTCAAAGGATCCTGCCTATATATATATATATATATATATGGTAAAATCATTTCTGCAGCCGCTTTACATACAACAATGACATATGTATGGTTATGATTCCCCACATTTAATGCTTTCATCCTTTGTATGGTTATGATTCTCCGCTTTTAATGCTTTCAAGTATATATATGACAAATATTTGATTGCTGCACGTACAGCAGCTGCAGAAATGTAAGCCCCTATATGGTAAAATCATTTCTGTAGCCGCTTTACGTACAGCAACGACAGATGTATGGTTATGATTCCCCACATTTAATGCTTTCATCATTTGTATGGTTAGGATTCCCCTCATTTAATGCTTTCAAGTATATATATGGCAAGTATTTGATTGCTACACGTACAGCAGCTGCAGAAATGTAAACACACACATATATATATATATATGATAGGATCCTTTGACATTGATGCCAAATTAAAAAATTTGACATCAAATCTTAATCGTTAATTTTCGCGAATCTAACGGTTATAATTTATTCAAAATTAATAATTAATCAATAAATATGACTCAATAAATTATAAGTGTTAAATTTAGAAAATCAATCGTTAATATTTAGTATCAAACTTTTTAATTTGACAAAGGATCTATCCACACACATATATAGAGAGCTTATCGTTTCTCAAGTTGTTTAAGATAATTTTATCTCCGGTTACTAAATCATAACCGTACAAAGATGGATCAACAGTAATGAAGGAAGAGAGAGAAAAAGAGAATAATAATTATTCAAAGGTGAATCACTTAATATAAGGAAATAAATAGATAAAACGACGTAGTTTTGAGGTGGCCGAAGATAAACTTATCTCAAGTTACCGAAGATATATATATATATATATATATATATATATATATATATATATATATATATATATATATATAGGACTTATAATTTCTCAAGTTGCTTGAGATATGATATCTTCGGCTACTAAATCATAACCATACAAAGATGGATCGACGGTGATAAAGGAAGAAAGAAAAAAGAAATCATGACCATTCAAAGGTGAATCAATCAATATAAGAAAATAAATAATAAAACGACGTAGTTTTGAGATGACAGTAGATAAATTTATCTTAAGTTACTTGAGAAATATATATATATATATATATATATATATATATATATATATATATATGAATTTTGACTTCATAATTGGCTTGCTGCTCGGTAATGGCAAAGTCAGGGCATTGTCCATGCTCAATAAAATATCAAGATATGTATTCACCAAAAAAAAAAATATCAAGATATGAAGATAGACTTTATTATGTCATCCCACTAAAAAAATGTAACTGAACTGTGTAATACAGTGAATCTCTGCTTTTCACATACGAGGTCTAAGAGAAACATGTATTTTTCTCCACAAAAATAGGATTACACTTTAGAAGAAAAAATCGAAGTTATAATAATAATTTTAAAATTTAAGATTTGATATTATAATGAAAATATATGTGCATTATTATAGGTATTATTTTTAATGTGTTGAATGGATCAGTTATCTTCTTTGACTCTTCGATTTGTACTTTGTAGAATCGCTGCGTGCGCCAACGTACCCAGTGGGGGCTGCGTTTCTTTCTTTCGTAACCCTGACATCACTTTTCCAAAAAGAAAAAAATCAGTAATAATTGGCTAATTGATCTTTTTACCCTTATTTTTAAAAAAAATTATAACTCCATCTTTTTAAGTTACGTATCAATTTGTCTCGTTTGATTACGTTGACCGCAGTTACCCAGGTAACTCAAGTCGGTGAGCAACTTAAATTGAGATCTACGAATATTTTTAATTTAAACCAAATTCTGATATCTTGTACTTGTATAAATGGACTTGGGATGATTATTTGTGCGATGAGAAGTGCCCCTTGGATTCGAGAAGAAGGAAATAAAGAACGGGAACGAAACGAAATGAGGCGTTTCCGCCCAAAACAATTAAGGACAATCTATCCAAGCTCTTTATACTTTAAAATGATGTAAACTTTGGAAGAGTATCACTTTTCACTCGGTTATTTAAATTAGGTAAATTTTTTTTCAATTTCGCGTAACTTTTCAATATCCACACAATGCACATGAACAAAAATATGTACTATAACTTAGTTTAATAAATTCAGTTTAGGGTATAAAAAGCTTGAATAGAAATAAGTGTTATAAAATCTGGCCCGATCCAGAATCTGGCAAACCGATCATCGGACCGGTCATGCACTAGACCCAGTCAAATCTGGTCAAAACTCGACCAAACCTGGTGACTTGGTCGAGTCATGCATTTTTTATATATAAAAAAACAAAATTGTTTAAAAAAATATATAACTCATTTTAAAATTTTTTGTAATTTTATTTTGCTAGTAATATACTCTTCTACAATGACCTCAAATTTCAACTTCTAATATTAAAGCAATTTGCGAAACAATAAATTAAGAAAATGTGATATATGTCATTTCAATATAGATGAATTTGAAAAATATGAATTCACAACATCTGAAGTTTTGAATGTTATTGAGAGGTATGCTTACGGAGATTCTGAGTTGTTAAATTGACATAGTAATAGCGTGTATTTTCTTTTATTTGTGCTTCATAAACTTGTAAAAGTGTGAATGAGTAATTTTTAAGCTTATTTAGTGAACCTTGTTTAACTCATTTTAGATATGGAAAATATAATTACATTTATATGTTCATATTTATATATATTTAATATATCTGGTTTAACCAATTCGACCAATGACCCATCGGTCTGATCAGTGATCCAGTGACCTAGTATCCCGACTAGATCGATGCTCGGGTTGGATTTAATAACACTAATAGAAATTATTCTCAATTGTTTTGGACCCTCAAACCATATATGAAGTCCAAATATATGTGTGCTTGATATAATAATAAGTATGGATTAATAAAATTTGAACCCATTGAACAAGTCATACTGAAAATCAAAAGAAAATCATATTTTTTGACACCTTAAATTAAATGAGGACTGCCCTTAGTTATAAGGGACCTACAAGCTCTAATCCCAAGTCCATTTATACATATACAAGACATTAGAACTTCGTTTAAATAAAAAAAATTGGATCCCAATTTGAGTTGTCCACATGCCTGAGTTACTCGAGTAACTGGTCCGGTTACTCCAGTAAGTCATTTACTCGAGTAACTGGCCCAATTACTCGAGTAACTCACAGTTTGTACCAAATTAAACATATACATGTCTATTATAACATATCAAAAATTCAGAACAATCAGATCAAAAAAGAATTTTTCGTGCATTAATTAGTACAGATTGTTCATGTTGGAAAATTAGAGTTTCCATAGACTGTTTTGTTGATTACCCATTTAAAGTTACTTGCACACTTAAAGGGGTCATGTGACTAGTGAATAAAAGACTAAGTTAAGTATATTGTGATGTGTGATAAGTGAGTGTTAATTATATGATGAAGTATTAAATGGAACATGGAATGATGAATTAAAAGCTTGGAAAATATTTGTTTGGGCCATGCTAGGGTTTCGGCCAACTTGTGTACTTCAAGTATATAATGTGTATGGTGTTTTTAATTATGCTAGTGTGTGGAAACATGCTTAGAGTGTAAGTAAAAAGTGATTGAAATAAAGATTAAAGTGTTAAAAGTGTAAAAGAAGTATATGAAACATATATGTATTTTTCGGCCATCATGGTTTTAATTAGGTGAATGAGTTGTTGGATCATGTTTACATGTGAAATCATGTTTAATAAGTGAAATTGGGATGGGTATTTAGGTCTGACTTCTGGTATGGGCATGAAAATTGTCAAGTTAATAAGTAGTGTATTATAATGTGAATCATGTGATATTGTGGATCAAGATCTGGGTTCAGAGGATTTGGAATAACTTTCTTGTATATCAAGTAAGCGTGATTTAGAAGCTTCGAGAGGTAAACTCTTGGTTTGAGAGTTTTCTCCTGTATATTGTTCCACCATAGTCTGTTTAGATGATGGTTCGAATGTGTATATGTTGTGATGAATGTAGATACTTAGTATAGTTGCATAATTGCATTCATATATATACATAGGACATGATGTGATATGTTGAGATTGTGAAACCAATGCACTCAAAATGAAGAGTGCAATTATACAAGAGTTTTAATTATAACAAACAAGCTTGGAAGCGACTTCAAGGATAATACAACTCGCAACAATCAAAAAGTCCAAGGAAGCAATTCAACAAGACAACATAAGCAAAACCTTCAACACACTTGATCAAGATAGTAGTAGATCCTTGGGGCTTAGATCTGAATGTAAAAGTAATTGATTAATAGTTCATAAATATGCTCAAAGGATACTTAATTATGTACATGCATCATCCATGACACTAATCACTTGAAAGTTTTTGATAACTCATGAAAAAGACTAGTTATCATATTTGGATAGACATTGACTATTAATTATGGTCACTGATTAAAGAGGTAAGAATTCTATAAAGATATGAGACGTACAATTTAATTAAATTGGAAATTCAGTATGTAGGAAAATAAAATAAAGTAAAAGTAAATTTTTCGCTTTAGAATTTAATTATTCTGCACTTTAAGTACCATATGTGGGTTAACAAACCGACTGCAGATGGGGCGTTACAAGAAGTTGAGAAAAGGACAGAAGGGTAACGAAATTTGGCAGAAGAGGGAAGAGCGGTGGTGGCAGAGCAATTTAGGGTTAAGAAAATATATGTTTGCCAAGTGAGAAGAGGAAAGATTGTGGTAAATTAGAAAAATATAAAAATAACAACATATTATTTATTGAAAAATATGAGTCGGACTTGGAGGTTTAGAGGCTAAATCTTCTATAATTGGCTTATGGTCATATTTTTAAATATGTACTATTTTTTAAACGGATCAAGTCAAGTCATGTTGTGGGTTATTGTAAGCTTTTGACCAGCTGCCTGACCCATTTACGCTCTTAATATTTTTAATAATATCATTGTAAGGTATAGGTGCCTCATTCCTAGAAATGAAAAATGTTCCCAAATTCCATTCTTCGAGTGAAGGAATTAACTTCGACAGGTTTGTACAAACATGTTTTTTTTTGGATCGCACTCAAACTATGGGAAACCCATTTATTATTTAACACTTCATAACAAAAATGGTATTACTTTTCATTTTCATCTATTTGCTAAACTCTACGGTCACCCATATGATCACTGGCAACTACAATATGTACAACCCTTTCGCCACCCTGGTGAGGAGAATCCAGACTTTCATCCGTAAGCCTTGGATCATCAGGATATCCCACATGTATAGAGAAGGAAATTCTATTGTCGATTGTTTGGCAAGAGACACTCTCAAGCAAGAGCCAAAGTTTAGGGTGTTTGAAGAACCTCCCCCTAGTTGTTATCATTTGTTTTTGAATCACCTTATGGGTGTGTCCACACCTAGAATGGTCTGTAGTTAACTTGTTTTATTTCCCTCTGTATCCAAAATAAAAAAATTATTTGCTATTTTATAATTTTATTGATAATTTTATACTTAACCTTAATCACATATACTGTTATTAGTTGTTATTTTACTAAAACATATAGATATAGAGAGTTAAATATTTTTTTATATTATTTATATATATTCTAAAGCAAAATCATTTGTTGACAAATTTGATAACGTGTCAATTTTTCATGCAGTCTCCACTTTGTGTTCATACTACAAACAACTTAAATTTTTTCCACTTTTAGAAACAATTCGAATTTGAATTATCATTAGTTTTTAAAATTTGTTAGTGGTAGACAGCTGTGTTATTTGATTGTTTGTGTCAAATTTTATAAAAATTGAACCTCAATAAAAATATAATTAGATGATTTTATTTTCATATTTTTTAAATGCATGTCACATTAAATATTAATAAAATGTTAATAAAATAATATTAATATAATAATTTTATATGTTAATAAAATTTTTGATTTTGCATATTCCCATTTTTTTTCTTTTATCTGTATATGCACCATGCAATTGTGGCTTTATAATAACCAAAATAATATATTATTATATATTCTTTCCTTTTCTTATTAATTTTTTTAATTCTATTAATCATGACCTTTTGTATCATTTGGAATTTTAATTTTTGACATTTTAAATCCTAAAAAGTATATATAGTAAAATGCGCTTTACAATGACTTAGAGACATACATATTCTTTATAACACATTTACACTACAATAATATTTATTTTATTATTATTTTAATATAATGTGTTATTTTTGAAAAGAACTAATTTTGAAAAACACAATAAGGTAAAAGTCTATGAGCACCCTATATATAATCGCTTGAAATATGATGCTATATTTACATTCATAATCAGAGTATTCGAAGAGACAGCTTTAAACTTGGGTAATGTATTACTTTTTAGCTTGATAGGATTGTGAATTGTACTGCAAAAATATATAAGGAATTGGAAGTGGGTTAATAAAAGGATTTAGATTATATATATAGTAACTTGCAGGTTTGAATTTCAATTGCATTATTTTATTTTTGATAACTCAATTGCATTATTTACTAGAAAAATATTAAACATGCATGACATCATTATTCTTTTAAGCAAACTACGTTATCCTTAATAAATTATTCCCGTCCATATTAGGAAATCGTTCATGCTCCTTAAAATTTTTTGTACAAGTATTTTTTATTAAAAAATTTTAACATAAATTTTTTAAATATATAAGTATAACCAAAATAAAAATTATAAAATAAAAGATAAAAAAATTAATTTACCAAAAATATGTATAATTAATACAAAAGAATTTTATGTGTAAAAAAAATACAAAAAAATTTAAAATTTTAATTTGAATAAAAAATGACATTTATCATTCTGTAAAAAATAAAGTATAAAAAAGAATGATTATTCAGTGACCATCAAACTTTCACATCATAAAAAGATGTTAGCCATTAAGTATTTTACAGACCATTTTAATCTTTCATACTATTTTTTGTGTGGAAAATTATTAAGCCTATTAATAGTGTTTATTATTATGTCTATTGGGTGTGAAAATATTTAATATTTAAAATTCATAATATTTAAATTTGAATTTTGAACTTGATGGGTAGAAAAAGAGTTCAGCATTTAATGTTTCTGCAGTGGGAAAAATATATACATAATAAATTTAAATATAATATGAAATTATAGATTAAATGAAAAAATATTTAAAAATATAAAAATATATGTAAAGTTGATAAAATATAATTTAATTATGAAATTTAACTTTAAAAAAAAGAATGACTTATTTATACTTTAAAAGAAAAAAAAATTAAAAATGTAACTTAAAAAAATAATACTAAAAGAGAAAAAAAAAATTTCGTTAAAGTATTTTTTTAACATAACCGTTTTAAATATATATATATATATATATATATATATATATATATATATATAACCAATATAAAAATTAAAATTAGAAGATAAAAATTAATTTTTCAAAATATATGTAGAATTAATACAAAATAATTCAAAAAATTTATTTAAATAAAAAGATGACATCTATCATTCTATAAAAATCAATTATAAAAATATAATCACTATAAAAATGACTGATTTTCAGTGACCATCCAACTCTTACATTGTAAAAAAATGTTAGTCATTAAATATTTTGTAGACTATTTTAATGTTTTTCACTACTTCTTGGGTGAAAAATTGTTAAGCTTATTAATAGTGTTTAACTGTTTATTACTATGTCTATTGGGTGAGAAAATATTTAATATTTAAAATGTAAACTATTTAAATTTGAAATTTGAATTTGAAGAGTTGGAAAAGAGTTCAGCATTTAATATTTTGCAGTGGGAAAAAATATATATAATACATTTAAATATAATATAAAATTGTACATTAAAAGAAAAAATATTTAAAATTACCAAAATATATGTAGAGTTGATAAAAAATAATTGAAATTAGAAATTTAACAGCAAAAAAATAAGATTGACTTATTTATACTTTAAAAGAAAATAAATTAAAATTTTAACTTAAAAAATAATACAAAAAGTGAAAAAAAAATTTGTACAAATATTTTTCTAAAAAATATTTAACGTAAACATTTTAAATATATGTGTATAGCCAATATAAAAATTATAAATAAAAGATAAAAATTAAATTTGCAAAAAATATGTATAATCAATATAAAAAAATTCAAATTTTTGATTTAAATAAAAAAATGACATCTACATTCTGTTAAAAACAAATTATAAAAATTTAAAATGCTACAAAAATGAATGAACACTCAGTTAACAGTGACCATCCAACTACTGCATCGAAAAAGATGTTTAACATTAAGTATTTTATAGACTATTTTAATATTTTCTTGCATGAATTTTTTGCAAGCCTATTAATAATATTTATTATTATGTCTATTGTGTGAAAAAATATTTAATATTTTAAACTCAAACTTTTTAAATTTGAATTTTAAACTTGATACATAGGAAAATAGTTCAGTATTTATTATTACTATAGTGGAAAAAGTATGTATATATATAAATAATAAATTTAAATTTAATATAAAATTATACGTTACATAAAAATATTTAAAATTACAAAAATATATGTAGAGTTGATATAAAATAATTTAAATTTTAAATTTAATTGCAAACAAATAAGATATGACATTTTTATACTATAAAAGAAAATAAATTAAAATTTTAATTTAAAAATATAATACAAGAAGAGAACAAAAAATTCATACAAGTATTTTTAAATTTTTTCTTAAACATAAACATTTTAAATATATGTGTATAACCAATATAATAATTTTAAATTAAAAGATACAAAATTAAACACTACATTGTTGAAGTTAAATGTGGTAATTCAAAAGATAATTAATTATCTCAATTGAAAAAAATGCGGCGATATACTTTTACGATTTGCATAAATTTTTACAAGACAGACAAATCAATTCTTTTTCCCGTGCATCGCACAGATAATACACTAATATATATATATATATATATATATATATATATATATATATATATATATATGAAAATAGTAACACATTTTTTCTTTTAGAAATTAATCAATGACGTTCGATGAAAAAAAATTTGATCTTTTTCTCCCATGCATCGCACGAATAATACACTAGTTAAATATAAAACAAACCACCGTCAATTAGATTTATTTATTTAATTTTCTTGACTTGTATTTAGATCATCCTTTTTCACCTAGCCGTTAAGGTCAGTTACGACGACGCTCCTTTACAATAGGATTCGAAATATAATTTAATTAAATGAAAGTAGTCTAAGTAAGGGGTATTTCTAGAAATTCCACGAATTCAACCGTTACAAAGATTCAAAAAAACCCACAACACATCACCCTTTGTATATAACTCTTATTCTCACTGTTCCTCTCACAAATTCTGAATACATTTTCTTTCTCTCTCTCTTTCAGCGTTAATGTCTAACACAGATGAACAGAACAGAACCAGAACATCGATTATGGAGTGGAAGCATATGCACCCACTTCACCAAATTGCAGAGACACCCACCCACAAGCTTCTCCTGAAGCAATGGCTGAAGGAAGAGGAACTCATCCATGGCCGCATAGTCCTGAAGGAGACACAAATAGAGTCTGTTCGCAAAGAGATAACAATGCTTTACATCTTCTTCTTCCTGTTCCACTCAACCACACTCATGCTTCTCTTCAACTCTTCTTCAACAACAGCAACAACACCCCAATGCCACAGGTCGTGGATCCCATCACTGTGCTCTCTTGTGTTCTCCCTTGGAATCATATGGGCCGTTAGGTACAAGAGCGATGTGGAGGTTCACATGGAGAAGATGCTGCTGAGGGAGAAAGAGGATAAGGGGATGTTGGGGAAGTGTGTGGAGGAACTGAAGAAGAAAGGGTTAGAGTTTGATTTGTTGAAGGAGGTTGATGCTTTGAGAAGGGCTAAGAGTTTGAGGGTTGAGGCCAAAGAGGTTAGGAAATGGTCTTCCAGGGACTTTGTGTCTTTGTTCTTCTTCTCAATGTCTTGTTTGTCTCTTGCTGTCACAAGGGTCATCTTGTGCAGTTAAGTATTTGATTTTTGTGTGTGTGGGGATTCAGAGTTAAGGTTTGATGATACAGATGGGTTCTTATTATTTGATGTGGACTTTGGGGTTGGCAGAAGATTTTGGTATCTGTCAATTAGGTTGCTAGATGGATTCCATGTTATTGCAGAATGTACTGTTCTGCTTTTTTGTTTTGAGAATACTAAGTTGAATTCATGGAATAAAATTATAATCCCTTTTCAATTTAAGGGCGGTTGTTATGCTTAGATTTTGATCTTTTTTTTTTTTTTTTTTTTTTTTTTTTCTAATTTAGAAACTGGATTTGCATGATTTGAGCCAGAGTAACTAGCATAAGCAGCAAATGTAATTATTATCAGCTTTAATGTTTGTATTGGTCTATTTTGCGATCTATATAACTTGATTACTTAATCTATATTTTTTTTTCTCTGATGTGTGATATAAGACAGTAAATCAAATATTTGGTTTTGGGATAGAATGACTGCAGAATGACTATCTGATTGCCTGATGTGAGAGTAAGTTTCAAAGAATTGGTATTACTCAAGAAGTATAAGCCATTGTTTCTGGGGCAGCATTTTAAAATGGTTTTCCTTACTACACCAATTTCTTTCTTCAAAATTAAGTGCTGAGATGATTTGACCGGAAGTACATTCTGGCATCGATTCTTTTTTTCTTTTTTATTTCTTGATACAAAGTAGGGGCAGAGCTGTTCCAATCCTGTATTGATTTTGGCAGTGGTATACGTCTTTGAGGCCCCAGAACTTGATTTCTTACCTGAAGTTGAGGATTACTAGATTTACTCAATGATATTGACCTCAAAAATGCATTTGCCTGTCAGCTTTTGGATTCTGTCTCCGAAAGATCATAGGCTTTCTCGCTTCTCCAATTGATGATGCGAGAACACGGCAAGCCAATTATGCAATTGCTCTAAAAATAAAAACTCAAATTCTGAGAACACCAAACCTCCCTTCAAGTGAAGTTAAAACAGCAAGTTCCAATACTCTTCAGCAAAAGTTAAAGCAATTAAAGAGTTGAAGCATGAATTGTCAAAGAAGAGTTGTTGAAGGTCATCCTTATGCAATGACAAAAGAATTGGCTTCCAAGTAAAAAATTGTTTAAAAAAGAACGAGGGAAATTAAGAAAGAGAAACTATAAGGAAAGATGGTTGAGGATTTGGTAGGAATTTTTTATTTTGGGGCGTTCTGGTGCGAGAGATAATTTTTTTTACAGTGAAAAAAAGATAATTGAGGATTTGGCAAGAATTTTTTTATCTCGGGAAATTTAGAAAAAGCATTTGGTTGACCAAAATTTTACCGAGAAAGTTGAGTTCATTTTACTCCTGCTATGTTTGATTGATGATAAAATATTGATGAGAATGTGAACCGAAAATACCGAAATACCCAATATGAAAAGTGATTCATATATATGAAAAGTGATTCATATATCAAACGCTTTTGACTCAACATATTATATCAAAGTGGTTCGTTTTACTGCGTTTATATACCAGGAGGATATTTTTGACTCAACATATTATATTCAAAATCCAAGACCGTAAGGCAAAAAAAAATACCAAAGGATCATTGGAATAATTATTTGCCTTTGTGTAGTTGAAAAGAGAAATACCTGAAAAAAAATATTTGCTGGGATTTTTTTCACAATACCCATAGCAAACATGCTAATTAAATATTCCCCACCCCACTTCCCCATCATTCCATACCAAATATCCATACCAAATGTTTGAAAATTTTAGCATGGCATAATGAACTTTGAACAATGAAATTTGAGCAAAGAGAACTACTTAAAACAGAAAATTGATAAAGCAATGAAAATTTGAGGAAAGCTGCAGATCTAACACAGTATGACGAAGCATCTCTGTGAATTAAGAAAGAGAAGAAGCAATCAGTTTTCAACGTTGGTAAATATGATAGGCCACATATGACTTGATCCCTTTAATGATGAATTAACATGCTCGCAGTCCACATCGTTGTTACAGTTCACATTTGTATGTTATTTAAACCAAATTTGAATGACAAATTTGACTGACAACATTCGATGCAACCTTTTAAAGTAAAATGTACGATAGCTTACATGGTTACCTACTTACATTACAAATTAACCTAGCATATACAATACTGTAAAGGGCGAAGAATATGAAAAAGTAAAAGAAAAAAGGAAACAAAACTTGCGGAGCAAAGTGCCATTCTCATAGTTGCGCACTTGATCAAGAACCCTAAAGAATACACCAATATTTACCTACCCTCGTCAATACACTTGATCAAGTGCCATTCTGACGAAGGGACTTCCATCAGATAGATTTCAAGAGCTTACTAGCTAGCTGAGAATGATAAATATTTATTCCTCAGCTTGAGGGGGAGTGTTGTAAATAATTGTAATTATTTATTTTTATTTATTAATTTTTCATTCAAGAATCTTCTTTGGGTTTAGTCCGTTAGGTCATGGAGTCTCTATAAATAGAGAGCTCTTGTACATTTATAATATACAATTTTCAAATAATACAATCCTACTTTTCAGGTATACTTATTGGTGAACATCTTGAAAGCCTCTTAATCTTCTTGCATATTCCATTTGTAGGTATACTGAGAAGCTCTCTACCTAATTAGGATTTCAATTTTTTAATCCACCATGTCCAATTTTGATATTCATTCAGAATCTAATTTGAGAGTACAATCAAGAAAACTTTCCAATAAGCTTGGGTGTGATAGAATAATAGTTTGGATGTGTTTATATGTTGTGAAATTAGATATGCTGCCTTGAATTGGAAGTAGGATTAAGTAATGTTCATGTTGATTTATGTAGTGTCTCTCAAGTATCATAATAACTAGAACACAGATCCATGAAGGCCTACACTGTTTATAGTTACATTAACCAAATTGTACTATCCACTCACTTAACTTTCACCTGGGTTGTAATGATGTTATGGTAACTTCATTGTTTGAGCAAGATTTCACTGGATTTGAAGCACAATTTCCTTGAAATGAAGCCTTGCCAGTGAAGAAGCCAGGCTCTTTAGGAATAGGAAGTTCGATCTCACTTCCCAGCATAAGCACCACATATGACATGGTTGGTCTATCCTCTGGAAGTTGTTGTGCACACAAAAGACTAATATGGATGCAACGCAATACTTCTGATTCAATCCATGATTCTTCCATGTTTTTGTCAACCAATTCTAAAGCCTTTCCTTCCATCCACAACATCCAGGCCTGAAATTTAAAAAAAATGCACATTTCAAATTACATTTTAGTCTTACATAAATAATATATCACACAACCCCAAGGGGTGGCAGAGCTGACCCCAAGGGTTGCAGAGCTAGTAAGTGAGCTATGTCCAAAGAGAGGACTGTTGGGGCTTATGCTCTACCCCACGAAGGGGATTAGTTGTACCCAAAAGGGCGGGGACACCCTAGGGAAACTGATAAGATCTAACAAATTATCAGAGTAAAACGCAACTAACACCAGAGAAATGGCCCAGAAGAACTGGATTTTCTGTATATTACTCAATGGAAGAAATACAGTAACAAAGGTATTTATGACAAAAAGATAATTGCAGAAATAAAGGCTGGTTCAGTGCAATTCTAGAGGCACTGTTCTCTCCCAAGAACTCCCAATTTTCCAGCCCACTCTCCTCCTTTCTCTTCATCTATTTATACTAAGCATTATTATTCTTCACGTGTGACCCACCTCATTGCCTCTAACAGAATTTCCCTTCTAGAATATTCCCCCTCTAACTGCCTTGGTGACTCAGCATGAGTGCCTTGAGTGATTGATTCTCTACATTTCATTCTAGAATGTTCCTTAAGAGATGGTATCCTAACAGAAACCAAAAAGTAAAAATAAAAAAATCAATATATCATACACTTACATGACCAATAAGGTTATGGATTTGGTCTGCATCATAAAAATCTCTATTTCTTTTTCCATACACAATCTCCAGCACTAAAATACCAAACTAAAGACATCAGATTTCACTGAAAACCGTCCATAAGCAGCATATTCTGGTGCCATGTAGCCACTGCAAGATACCATTCAGAACAACATAATTAAAGAAAATGAAATTAAGAAAGGTTAAGAACTTGCAGCTTCTAAACAAGAAACCTACTAGGTCCCCACAATTCTGTTTGTATTTCCTTCATTTTGTTCAGTTGCAGAAGTTTTAGCCATGCCAAAATCTGATATTTTTGGGTTCATCTTATCATCAAGTAAAACATTACTTGCTTTGAGATCTCTATGAATAATCATCAATCTAGAATCTTGATGAAGATACATAAGGCCCCGAGCAATTCCACAAATAATGTGATAGCGCTTAGACCAATCCAGCATCTTCCCTTTGATATGATCTGGTGACAATCAACTTAAAAAATAAATTAGTTACTGCATTTTAATTCTTCAAATTCGAAGTTCAAGTTCCATATGCTTGTTAATAGAACTAAAATGATAACATCAGTCCATCCCAATAATATAAGCTTTCTCGGATGCATACCAAAAATGAAGGTGTCCAAACTGCCGTTTGGCATGTATTCATAAATCAGCATTTTTTCTTGTCCTTGAATGCAACACCCAAGAAGTTTTACAAGATTTCGGTGCTGAAGTTTTGCAATCATTTTTACTTCATTCTTGAACTCGATCATTCCTTGTGTTGAGCTTCTTGAAAGTCTCTTCACAGCAATTTCTTTCCCATTTGATAATCTTCCCTATATTGAGATATTTCCTAACATCAGCAATTTGATTGTCTGCATCCAATTATTGAAATAGCGTTACCTTGTAGACTGGTCCAAATCCACCTTCTCCAATTTTGTTATTCATTGAGAAGTTATTGGTGGCACTAGCTATTGCTGACAGGTTCGGGAGATCTAGATCATCCTCAGAAGAGAACCCTTCAAATTTATTTTTTTGAGAAGTATGAGCACAAAGTTGGAAACAACTAACATGGACAAATTAACATCTTACACAGGCAAAACATATGAAGTACCAAATTGTGGACGTTGAACAATTAAAATTATTCAGTTGACTAGATTTTTGATTTAATAGCATTTTAAAAAACCATCTGATAGGAATGACTTAACTTTGATCATCTTAATTGTACATTAAATTACATATAAATGTGTTTATTAGCCAAAAAGAAAACATTATTGGCAATAATACACAAACAATCCTAAGTCCAACAAAGAGTTGCTAGATTTAAGTTACAGTAATAAATAATAGAAGCATAATATATGTGTTGTATAGGGTCCTCCTAATTTAACGCCACCAACAAAGAATGCAAAATGCACCAATTCTAGTCATCAACATGATCAGGAAGTATGTAAATTATGGCTTATCAACTATCAAGGCAATAACAGTTGTATAAACTTTTTAATGTTATGGTACCCGACAATTATGATGGAATTCTCTTATAAAGTTACTTTTAAGTAGTTCTTTAGTTTGATTTCAATTTGTATTCATGCAGATTGGTAGATGGACTTCACTTTATAGTAATTAAGTTGTACATAGATGAACATGGGAGTAAGTCATCCTATCAATTACGTTTCTGCGGAATTTGTAGATACTATAGCAACAAATTAAAAGCATCCCTGAAATTGCAGCAATGGTGCTACCAACTATTATGGTGAACTTCTTCCCGTGCCTATGTTCCAACTCTGCATGGTTGAATTTGATCAAACAAAAGACTAGGTTTAATTCACAGATTGAAGGAGTGAACCTGAATTTTTGTAACATGAAATTGGTGGCAAGAATCATTGAAGAACTAAGTGACAAAGTTTTGAGTCCTTATCTAATTCTGAAGCATCCATTCAAACATATAAGTCCTGACCTCCAGCTGCAAACTATCTTATATCAATTAGATTGCCAAACCACAAGGCACAGCCACTCCCTTGTCCTCTAATATCTGAATTAGTATAGGCAATACAAGAACAATTATCCAAACACTTGGCTCTGCAGTCCTCTAAATCCATAGTCTCATCCAACCAAGAATGTGTAGTATCTGGCACTTTCAACCCCATCAATTTGACGAACCCATCCTTGTGCTTATCATTGCATCTTAATGGTTTGTTGCGAACACATCCTTGAGACCAGTCCATTGTGTTCTGTGCTTGTAATGACTTAGATCTGAACCCTTTAAGACATTGGCAAATTGGTGATTCATTGATGACACAGTTGCCATTGGCTCCACACAGGCCATAATTGTCGCAGTAGTCCACTGGCATTGTTCTATAAACTATCCAATTTTGATCACTTTCCACCGCACATAATGGGAGTATAATCAGTTTGGTTGATTACAATTCTTGAATATACAGACTTATTTCTGGGGTAGTATGCGTAATATAGCTCGTCCTTATTGTAAACAAACATGAAATTATAAATTGGGTTGGGCTGTACTTCTGGACTACCACTTGCTTGCAAGCCATTCCATGGTCCAAATATGCTGTACTTTTTGGTTCCCTTCATTAAATATGAATCAGGATAGTTGTTGTTGTCTGCGACCCAAGATAAGTCTCCTGGAATTGGATCATCTGGACTTTTCCATGCTGTTAGATTCCAATTAAACCTGTTCTTAAGTCCCATCCAAATTTCATCCCTGGCAAAAATGTATCACATGGATAGTCAAAGCTTTGCCACGAGTAGGCTTCTGGGTTTGCATCATTCTTATCTCTTATCACAAGATTCCCAAAGAGCAGCCATTGATTCTGTGGTAATTATAAATAACAGTGTCATTTTGGGTGTAAATAATATTGATTTAGTTATTATTTAGTTTATTGTTGTATTGGGCCAAGCCCTTTGTTGTATTGGGCCAAGGCCTTTAGGTTAAAAGTAGGTCACATATTCTCTATAAATAGAGAATCCCTTGTACACATTATTTACAATTCTAATATATATCAGAATACCCTTTTTCAAGTTGGTATCAGAGCTCTCGATCTTGAGGGCTCTGCTTCCGCGCCTACGAAACCCTTTTTTTTTTTGTTTTCCATCTCTCGCTGCCATCAGCCGCCACCGGAAAAATTTTCCGGGGACCTCTTGGACCGAGAGATCACTGCTTCTCTTTGTTTTTCTCCCATCTTCCTCAATAACAAGACCCCAAACTGAACCGTTCAACGTCACCTCCAAACAGAAGCGTTTTTCACTAACCAAGAACACTGTTCATCGCGATTGACCTTCTTTTTGGCGGCCATTCAACTCCGATCAGCCCCAGATAGGTTCGCAATCCTTGGACGACCTTCGCCTGAAAAGCCCAGCCCGATCGGACGTCAGACGCGCCTCCACGCGCCGCTTCTTTCCCTGCGCGTGAATCTCACGCGCCGCCAGCTTCACCGGCGCGTGACAGCGCGTGACGGTTGCTATTGGCTGCGGACCGGTGCAGTCTTGACCGACTCTCCAAGCTCGTTCTGGATCTGTGCTCACCTCTTTGATCGGACCTCGTTTGGTAATTTTTCGTGATTTTTTGGCTTCTTGGTACTATTCCTTGAGTTGTTTTGCAGTATGGCCGCTTCCGACGGTGATTCAACTCTAAACTTATCTGAAAAAAATTCTACCTCATCTGTGGTGACCCCTCTTGGTCACAATGATCTTCCAAATCTACATCAGAGTTATCGATTTGACGGATCAAATTATTTGTCATGGTCTCAGTTCATTCGTACTACCATCAAGAGTCGCAATAAGATTGCTCATCTTGATGGCCCTGCTCCTGCTGCCACGGATCCCGATTTTGCTGTTTGGGATAATGAGGATTCTCTTATCATGACTTGGTTGTGGAATTCGATGACTCCTGAAGTGGGTCGTCATTGTATGTTCTTGTCTTCTGCTATGGAGATTTGGGAAACTGTCCGCTCCACTTATTCCTTGAAACAGGATATGGCTGCGCGCTATGAATTGCGCAATAAAATATTCACTACAAAACAAGATTCTTTATCCGTGACTGAGTACTATGGCACCTTGAAGGAGTTATGGACTGAACTTGATCAATTTCAGAGTTTGAAGATGAAATGTACTGCAGATGCTACTGCTTTAGCCAAGGAGGTAGAAAATGAGCGTATTTTTGATTTTCTTGCTGGTTTGAATTCCGAGTATGATCCTATTCGGGTTCAGATACTTGGCAAAGAAACTTTTCCATCCCTTTCTGCTGTTTTCAATACTGTTCGGGGAGAGGAGAATCGTCGGGGTGTTATGATGAACCCTGATAAATCTGTCATGTTATCATCAAAAGATGGTGCTGCTTCTAAACCCACTGATGGGTCTGCTATGATTTCAACAAAAAAAGATGGTTCTACTTACAGGAGTTCCTTTCCAAAATATTCTGATGGAGCATCTTCTAGACCTAAGAAAGATGATCGCTGGTGTTCTTATTGTAAAAGAACAGGTCATATCAAGGATCTATGCTATCGCCTCCATGGAAAACAAACTGTCTTAGAAAAGATGGCAAGGATGCGTGGTCAAGCGCATTTTACTTCTTCTGATATAGCTCCTACACCTAATGAGACCCAACCTGCATTTCGTCCAGATGAGTTGGAACGACTTCGAACCATACTTGATTCTCTGAGTAAGCCATCTGGTACTAGTGATTTGGCTATGACTGGTATGAGCTCCAAAATTTCTTCTTTTCTTACTTCATGTATTGATTTTAAACATTCTTGGGTTGTTGATTCTGGTGCCACTGATCATATGGCTTGTTGTGCTGACCCCTTTGTCTCTTATAACCCTACCATTGGCACTCATACGATAGCCGTAGCTGATGGCTCCCATACATCAGTTGCGGGTTCTGGTAACATAAAATTACAGCCTTCCTTACATCTCAAAGATGCTCTTCATGTCCCTAAACTTTCTACTAATCTTCTTTCTATTCATAAAATTACAAAAGATTTAAATTGCACTGTAACCTTCTTTCCTACTCACTGTGTTTTTCAGGATCTCGCCACAGGGAAGACGATTGGGGGTGCTAAAGAGCAAGGTGGGCTGTATTATCTGGTGTCACAATCTCCTGCAACTCATGTTAAGGATCACATCTTACTGTCACATGGCCAGTCAACTGCTGATTCTCTGATTTGGCTTCATCATAAGCGCTTGGGACATCCTCCATTTAGTTTACTCAAGTCTTTATTTCCGTCTTTGTTTTTGTCTAAGTCTGTTGAGTCTTATCATTGTGATGTTTGTGAGTTTGCTAAGCATCATCGTGTGTCTTTCCCTTCTAGTATTACTAAAAGTGTTGAACCTTTTGATCTTATTCATTCTGATGTTTGGGGTCCTTCTAAGGTCCCTCATTCTTCTGGAAATAAATGGTTTGTTTCTTTTATTGATGATTGCACTCGTGTAACTTGGGTTTACTTAATGCATGAAAAGTCTGAGGTACCAAAACTGTTCTTTCAATTTTATAAAATGATTGAGACTCAATTTTGTAAAAAAATCAAAAGAATAAGGACAGATAATGGTACTGAATATGTCAATCACTCTTTTTCCCAATTTATACAAAATCAAGGTATGATTCATGAACTTACATGTGTAGACACCCCTCAACAAAATGGGGTTGCTGAAAGGAAAAATCGTCACCTTCTTGAAGTTGCTCGTGCCTTATTGTTTCAAACACATGTACCCAAATGCTATTGGGGAGATGCCATTCTTACTGCAGCATTCTTGATCAATCGTCTACCCACTCGGGTTCTCGATCATGTAAGTCCTATTCATTCCATGACTTCCTTTTTTTCTTCTATTCCAACTTTGCAAAGTCTTCCTCCTCGAGTGTTTGGATGTGTTGTCTTTGTTCATATTCATAAACAGCATCGCAGTAAGTTGGATCCTAGGGCTCTTAAATGTGTCTTCCTTGGATATGCTCCTGATAAGAAGGGCTACAAGTGTTATCACCCTGGAAGTCGGAAATTTTTTGTTTCTATGGATGTTACATTTCAGGAATCTGAGTCCTTTTTCCAAGGTCCTCATCTTCAGGGGGAGAATGATTCACCAGAAGACTCATCACCTTCCTTCTTTGAAACTTCAGTGTCTACTCCTTCACCTGTGTGTCAGTGTCTCTTCCTCTTGTTCCTGTTCCTAATGTGTCTGTGACTGATCCTCCTATGACTGATACATCAAGTACACAAGAGATACGGAAGATTGTAACACCTGAATTGGTATATCAAAGAAGGAAACAGCCCACATTGCCTCAACAACAACCTCAATCGTCTGAACCACTGGTAAGTCCTGAATCTCATATTTCTGATCATGATACTTCTGATGACTTACCCATTACTACTGCTTCTGATGATTTACCCATTGCTTTAAGAAAAGGAAAAAGATCTTGTTCCAAGAAATCTTGTTCTTCCTGTCCCTCTTGTACTCAATACCCTATCTCCCATTTTGTTTCCTCTGCTAATCTTTCTGTGCAGCACAAAAGCTTTGTTTCAGCACTAGATTCTACTTCAATCCCAAAATCAGTACATGAAGCTTTGAGAGATGGGAATTGGGCTCAAGCCATGCAAGAGGAGATGAATGCATTGGAGAAAAATAAAACATGGGAGGTTATTGATAGACCCAACGGAAAGAAAGCAGTAGGGTGCAGATGGGTTTATACCCTAAAATATAATTCTGATGGCACTCTTGAGAGATACAAGGCTCGATTAGTCGCCAAAGGTTACACTCAAACCTATGGCATTGATTATGAAGAAACCTTTGCTCCAGTTGCAAAAATGAATACAGTGAGAATCTTGTTGTCCCTTGCTGCCCATTACAATTGGGATATAAATCAATTTGATGTGAAAAATGCTTTCCTCAATGGTGAGTTAGAAGAAGAAGTCTACATGGAAATCCCGCCTGGTTTTGATTCTGTGAAGGGGGAAAATAAAGTTTGTCGATTAAAAAAGGCCTTGTATGGATTGAAGCAGTCACCTCGTGCTTGGTTTGGGAGGTTTACTAAGGTTATGATGACCTTAGGATATAGACAGAGTCAAGGAGATCACACTCTTTTCTTCAAGCACTCCCAAAACGGGAAGCTTACTGTGCTCCTTGTATATGTTGATGATATTATTATCACAGGTAATGATTTTGTGGAGAGACAGATTCTGCAGACACGGCTTGCCTCTGAGTTCGAAGTCAAAGACCTTGGGAAACTGAGATATTTCCTAGGGATAGAAGTAGCTCATTCAAGCAAAGGAATTTTTATCAGCCAAAGGAAATATGTTCTTGATCTTCTCAAAGAAGCAGGAAAGCTCGGGTGTAAACCCTCTAATACTCCTATTGAGCAGAATCACAAGATGGGCTATGAAGAAGAGAGTCCTCCAGTTGATAAAGGACAATATCAACGGCTAGTTGGGAAATTGATATATCTGGCCCATACTAGACCAGACCTAGCTTATGCTGTTAGTGTTGTCAGTCAGTTTATGCACAATCCAAAGGAAAAACACATGCAGGCTGTAGAGAGAATTCTTCAGTATCTTAAAGGTACTCCTGGTAAAGGATTGTTATTCCGACGTGATGGCAATCTATCTTTAGAAGTCTACACAGATGCTGATTATGCTGGATCCATGACTGACCGTCGTTCTACCACTGGTTATTGCATGTTTCTTTGCGGTAACTTGGTGACATGGAGAAGTAAGAAACAAGATGTGGTTGCCAGATCAAGTGCAGAAGCTGAATTTCGAGCTATGGCTCAAGGCATTTGTGAGTTACTGTGGCTGAAAATTGTACTTGATGATCTCAAAATAAAATGTGAGGGACCTATGAAGCTGCTATGTGATAATAAGTCCGCTATTTGTATAGCTCATAATCCAGTTCAACATGATCGGACTAAACATATTGAGGTCGACCGCCATTTCATCAAAGAGAAACTTGATAGCGGGTTGATTACCACTCCATACATTCCCACTGGGCGTCAATTAGCTGATCTATTAACAAAGGGGCTTCCTTCAGACAGATTTCAAGAACTTACTAGCAAGCTGGGAATGATAAATATCTATTCCTCAACTTGAGGGGGAGTGTTGTAAATAATAATTATTTAGTTATTATTTAGTTTATTGTTGTATTGGGCCAAGCCCTTTGTTGTATTGGGCCAAGGCCTTTAGGTTAAAAGTAGGTCACATATTCTCTATAAATAGAGAATCCCTTGTACACATTATTTACAATTCTAATATATATCAGAATACCCTTTTTCAAGTAAGGTCATGCCATCCGTGAAGGAATGTGACAGTGCAATGGGATCAACTGAAAGGGAAACTGTGAGTGAAGGAACAAGGATGTGAACAAGGACAATAATGAAAGAAAGAATGTCCATTGAAAAAATTGAGTGTAAAGGTACTGATTAGCTAATGTCTACTAGTGGTGTCTTGGAATAGTGCTAGTAGAATATAATAAGCATTTGAAGCTGACCAATCTGCTATTAAAATAGGCATCTGAAGCACATGTAGCAATGAGAAAATGAGAATGGAGAAATGTGGAAAATATTGTGTTTCTCAGATAGTATCCATGTAGAGCGAGGGAAATAGGGTGAAGTCATTAATAGAAATATACCAGTCATTAATGCAGGCGGGCACAAGAGTTCATGGCGGGAGACTACCATATATGGGCTAAGTTAGACCAATCATACCAAGTCGATCCAATAATATATCTCAATCCAAAATCTTAAAGCATTAGGTTTATGGGTCCTCTCATTTATATCATCTTCACTTAGTCTACTAGCTCGACTCCGATCCGAACCCAACTTTGAGACCACTTCAGGTAGGCCATGGGGAGCTAATGGCGGAGGATCACCCTCAATGGGCTAAGTTAAACCAACCACATCAAATGTACTCGACACCATATCTCAACCAAAAATCTTAAAGCTATAAGTCTATAGATATTTTATATTTATATGGTCCTCACTCGATTAATTTCTAATCGATATAGGAGTTCATCACTACTCACTTTAATATTTCCAAAAAAACAATTCATTACTGGCCTGAGAATTTGAGGTTCATTAAGTCAATCCCACTAGCCATGACAAAGACTTCTTGTTTGCTTAAGCCCTTACGATTGGTCCATATCCAAGATGATTGCACTCGCGCAAGCGCACGCGTCTAAATAATAAATGGAGTATAATGCCCCAAATTATTGTTCCCATGGAGAAAGTATCGTTGATGTGAATTATAAACCGTATAAAGGATTAAAATGAATAAAGAAGACAAGTATAATCATAATTGAACTATTCTCTGCTTATCGTTCCCAGCTATTACAGTGGTGTTCCCACTCTAACAGAAGATTCAGATTGCTTTAAACAGTCACTCTAATGGAATCCTTGAAAAGGATGAATGACAGATCATAGGAACAATTGGTTCTGTAGATTATAACAGTAAGGAGAAATGCAAAATTTAAATTGAGCAAGATACAAGAACAACACAATGAAACAGAACGTGGAACGTCAGTTAACAGAGATGGAATGGATGCACTAATCCACTGTAAATCAGCTGTAATCTCGGCTGCTTATAATCTAGAATAGCATTTATGAATATACAGGAAAATGCAATATATTCACACAATTTTTACCTTCATCATCATCATGGCGTTTTCTTCTCTGATTGATATAGAAAATTGCAAAAATTGATAAAAAGCTTACAATGCCAACACCAACAACAATTCCAACGATTAGACCAGCTCGATTCTTCTTATTGCTTGGAGGTTGGTTACTGACAGTAGGTATGAAATCTATACAACACAACGACACTATAAAAAATACAAGTTTTGAATATTTTTTTGACCAAACATTATACATTGTGAAAAGTCAGTAATTAAGCATCTGAAGTCTGAACTGCATAGTTGTTTGAAGTTTTACCTGGGATAGCACTGATGGCTTGAATCAAGGGCCCATAAGTACCTTGCCTTGGAATGCAGCAAGTCCCTTTTCCAGCCCAGAAGAGATGGATCTCAAGATAGTTTTCAGACACTTCAAACCTAAATTGCTTTTTGACAGCTCTGAGAGAGATGCCTCCAGCCTCCCTTTGTATGTCAAAATCCTTCAAAACACGAGTCCCCTGGAATATTCAAAAGAACAGAAAAAAAAAGAGAGAGAAAGAAAATGAAGCTAGAAGAAAAGGCAAGAAAAGAGGGGGTTTCAAACATTCGTTTGTTTGCCCCGGAATAAAGACTCAGTGTGGATTCAAAATGTTAAACTCCGAAAATCATTTGGCTCTACGAATTTGACTGGGATAACAGACAAAATAAAGACATGGAATAATAAGATAATTAAGGAAAAAAATCTAAACGAATATGGACATTGCAAGAGCTCAAGCGTAATTTAATGCATTAAAAACTCCTCATGTATTCCTAAAATCCATCTAATCTTAAGAATACTTTATTATTGTTAGTACCAATGATATTGTATATAGCCAAGACCTTGGATGATCATCAACAGCAACCAAATCATGATATTTTTAAAATTTTCATTTACAATTTCAAGGTCATCATATATACTATGCAGCATTCTCTCTCACCCGAATCTTCCAAAACTGAAAAGACGCCATTTAGAATTTAATTAGTTGAACAATTAAATTAAAACTAATGATTATTCTAACTGTAAAGAACCAATTCAACCCAGAAGCTTAAGCTGTTGGGTGAGGCTACATTAATGGTTTTATATATCTCAACACGCCCCCTCACACGAGAGCCCACTGGGCTTGAAGGGTGGACAATGCACAGGCCCACCTACCTGTGCGAACAAAGAAATTCCACTTGAAAGAAAGTGGGGGGCGGCAAGGATCGAACTCGGGACACGAGGCTCTGATACCATGTAAAGAACCAATTCAACCCAAAAGCTTAAGCTGTTGGGTGAGGCTACATTAATGGTTTTATATATCTCAACACTAACTATCATGACTAAAAAGTTTTTTCAGGAAATAAAATTTAAAACTTCGGTAATTGTGTTGTGATATTATAATTCGTAAGCAAAAAAGAGAGAAAGAAAATAGCCTAAAAAGATTCAGCTTTACAATGTTAAACTACTAACCCACAGCCAAAGAGTTGGGGTTAAACATAAAACTCAATGACAACTTATATAAATTGTTGCATAGCCCGTTTAAGATATTGGATGTCTGTCTAACTATGGGTATGAAGAACCAACATTATGATAGCCAAGTAAAAAGACATAAGTACCTGGATATAAATATCAAAGACCCGTCTCCCGAGGCTTTCCCATGTGGTGGCAGTATCCAGAATAGCTGTTTCGGCAAATTGGAGGGTGATGTTGTAAAACCATTTTCCAGCCCCAGGCCGTAATATCTTAATGATGAAGGAGAGAGCCGTGCTGTTTGGAAGAGCTTTGGGATCACAATACCAGTGGACTGATTAGGCACAAAACTTGTGAATAGAGGATTGTTGCTCCCAGTAAATAATCCAACATTACTAACGGCCCATCTACTTGTATCAGTTACAAAGTATGTAGCAGGACCAAGTGTCTCATTGTCCATTTCATACACAGTTCCATCCATGGATCTAATTTGAGGACCACCGCACTTGATTGCAAAGTCAGAATCTGCATAGAATCAGAGATAAGAGATGATCAATACGAGTGAAAACAAGGTACTTTAATTCACAAAATTGTTTTCAATAAAGCTTGAAATTTTTTTTTTTTTTTTTTTAACATGTACTTAAAAAGGGAAGGAAGAGTTCCTTCACACATTTTAATGCAATAGTCAGGGATGCTAAATTAGTGCTTAATACATAGGATTAATTTGACCACTGGAATTAAATATTATTATTCACCTCTGCCTTTAATGCAATTGCAGACAGTATTCTTATACCCCTAAGTTAATAATGCACAGTAATCCTTCACAGGTCATACTGATCTCACGTTGAAAAGCAACAGAGTCTTGCAATATACTACCGCTGAATTAGTATTTAGTAGCCAGTAGCCACTGTCAGTCATTAATTAAAAAAAAAAAAAATTCACTCCCCATTAAACCCCGACTACCAAAGGTAAAGACGAGAGCAATCCTTATACGCAGTCTTACTCTTGTATATTTACAAAGAGATTGTTTCCCGGATTTAAATCAATTTCCTTTTAGTTATAAAGTAACAACTTTACCACCACTCCAACCTCCAGGCTTGCCGTCTTTTGTCAGACATTAATTAAGATATTGCAAAAACATTTCAAAATCAGAAGCAGAACTGAGTCCAACAAAAGTTGTAAGAATCTGTTTGCCAAGGTCTAAGAAGTTTATTTACACATGTGAAATGAATGTCAAGGATAAAATTCATCAAGAAAAAAGTGGCAGAGGCAGTGATGAGAAAGGACAATGGATTGAGGGAACTTTATAATCTTTATCTTGTAGAAAGAATGGCAAACATAAGTTAGATTTATTCAAAAGAATAACATAAAGGTAACAAGATGATTTTCAACAGATTTCTGACAATAGCCGAAAATAATTTGACGGGCCTTTGAGCCCTGTATATGAGAAGAAACAAAGGAAAGTGGGTCGGAGAGGCCTGGCCAAGGGAAATTATACATTTTTATGGGGAGAAATAGGAATGCTGATAGGAGTAAGGAGGAAACATTAGGTGGGAGAATAACAGAATGTACACGTAGCAATAAGGAAATGGAGAGGGGAATTGGCGATGATAGGAGAGGAAAGAAAACGTGTAGGTTGGAAATCGTGTAGAGGAATAACAGAATTTTGGATACTGGTTTGGTGGCTTAGATTAGGGAGGGGCAGAGTCTGTGTTTCTTAAGCAAATGAGTTATTAAGGAATGTAATATAATTACGAAAATCTTATGAGAAGTAACTAGTAACCTGCAGTGCACTCAAATTAAAGGGTATTTGTGTCTCTTAAGTAGTCATATTTTTAGGATAAAGGATCAGCTAATGTATTGAGCCAACAGAAATAATATCAACAATAATAAACTCCACTATTTATTTGAGATTAGCCTTTGTTCTCAACTTTAGAGCCTCATCACAAACTAGCTTAAAGTCAAACTTACATCTTCCGGAACCACTATTATTGCAAGGAAAATTCTTCTGGAGACAATTGAGTCCAGTAGGCATGCCACTGCAAAAGATAAGATATATTTCAAACCAGAAAAATTCATACAGCTTTAACCAATAATAGATTTATTTGATAATTAATATTGGTGTAAAGTAACTGTAAAGAATCAATTCAATCCAAAAGCTTAAGCTTTTGGGTGAGGCTACATTAATGATTTTATATATTTCTAACACGTCCCCTCAATCAGAGCCCACTGGGCATTAAAAATGGATAATGCACAGGCCCACCTACCTGTGCTAAGAAATTCCACAAGGAAAATTGAGGGTGGCGAGGATCGAACTCGGGCCACCGAGGCTCTGATACCATGTAAAGAACCAATTCAACCCAAAAGTTTAAGCTTTCGGGTGAGGTTACATTAATGATTTTATATATCTCTAATAATAACCAATTCAAACCAAAATGTGAAGGCCACAATAATGATTTTATATGATATTTATCTAACACGTACTCTCACACAAGAGTCTATTGAGCTTGACGAGTGAGCAATCCACATCCCCACCTACCTATGCTAAGAAATCCCACAATATTTAATTATTTATTCTTAGAATGAGGGTGTGATAATAGAACTTATGATCATTTGGTTGTAGGGGCCCTAATACCATAGTTAGAGATCACAATAAGTGAGTTAATACCACTCCTCAACTCAAAAACTTAAAACAAAGAGTTTATGGCTTTTTTTCACTTATATGGTCCTCACTTGGTCCGTTTCTAACCAATTTGGGACTTTCCTCACACACTTGAATTTCATTTCCAATAATCAACAATTAAAAATTTAACATTTAACTGCTTTAAATTATGTTCTTGGTCCAAAGAAAGCATACACTTGAAAGGAGGAAACTAAATAATACTGATTCTTAGAAAAACATGTATAAGGGTTCCTCTATGTATAAAGACTACCAGGCCTAATGGGCCGAAGGGAATAAACCCAAAAACTAATAAAATAAAATACAATAACTTCAATTATTTACAACACTCCTCCTAAAGCTGAGGAATGGATATTTATTCTTCTCAATTTGATAGTTAGTTCTTGAAATCTATCGATGAGAAGTCTTTTAGTCAAGACATCAACTAATTGACATCCAGAAGGAATTAATGGAGTAGTAACCATTCTGTTGTCTAGTTTCACTAAAATGAAGTGGTGATCAATCTCAATATACTTTGCCAATTATCATTGAAGATGGTACAAATGTCCAAGCAACAAACAGAAATCATCATCAAAGAAACTGTATAAAATTACCGGCTATTTGAACTCTCCACTCTCAAGTTGTTGGCAACTAAATTCCTGCGTAGCATCCCTCCAAAAAATATCACAATATTAGTTTCACCATTATATATATACAGAGGCAGGATCCTTTGATACCGATATCAAAGTAAAAAGTTTGACACCAAATCTTAACCGTTGATTTTCGTGAATCTAACATTTATAATTTTTCCGGTCATACTTATTAATTAATTATTAATTCCCAATAAATTATAACCGCCAGAATGGCGAAATCAAGGATTAAGATTTGGTGCCAAACATTTTAGTGTATATATATATATATATATATATATAGGGACAGGATAATTTGACACCGATATCAAACAAAAAGTTTGACACCTCATCTAAAAGTCGTTGATCATGTCTTGATTTAACAACTTTGATTTATAAGCATGTGACACCGTTAATTAGCCTTGATCTAACGACTCTCAAATGAAGTGTCAAATTTTTTATTTGACATCAGTGTCAAAGGATTCAACCTCGTATATATATATATGGGGCAGGATATTCTTACACCGGTGTAAGAGTTAGAAGTCTTACACCCAATCTTCAGCATTGATCCACTTGTATCCAATGGCTCACATTACTAAAAAATTAGAGCCCTTAGATATAAGTGGGATCAATGGTCAAGATTGAAAGTGTAACTTACACCGGTGTAAAATGATCCTGACCTTATATATATATAAAAGAAAGCAATCAATCTAAATTTAAGTAGTCTATATAACAGATGTAGAGCTCTTTAAATCAACCAGTTTATTATCTAACTTTCAACATTTGACATTCAAATTAAAATAAACTAAAATTTAGTTTACTAATAAAATGAGAAATAAACATGAACGATTCACAATTTTAGGAAGAGGAATTAAGAGAAGACGAAAGTTGTTGTAACCACGATTTAATGAATGAAAATGGATACGTAATTACATGTTACTAACTTGAATTGTATTTGGAATTGGCTTTCCTCTATTTTATTACTATTTTTGTTTCAAAACTAAATTTTACAATAGCATTCCTTAACTTCGGTACTAATTTTTAGTGCTTGAGATTGTGTGTTGCTGACTTTTAGGAATTATCAAAATAAAATTGAAAAATAAAATAAAATTAGAGCAAACAAGATTAATGATTAATAGCAAAAGTAAATAGAAATAGAATATTACAGCAAGATAAGTGTGAAAAGATGAAATTTTGTAATAAGAATAAATCAGGATATTAGTTATTAAATTATCTAAAATAGGTATGATCAAAACTGATCTTGATGGTAATTTTCAAACAAAACAACATCTTAGAAAATGTGATAGATATAAGAATTGAATATGTAAAGCATCTCATGCATCGCACAGGTAGTTTACAAATAAGTTGAAAAGTAATGCTGAAGATTTTTAAACTATAGAAAATTGATAGGTAAAGGGGGAAGAAAAGAACTACACTACTTACAGTTGTAAATTTGGTTGGTTTACCCAAGAGGGGAGGCTCCCTGATAGATCGTTGTACGACAAGTCTCTGCAAGCATGTTAAGTCAAACCAAATGAAGGAAAATACATGAATAATGAATGTTTCAAATTGAAATTAGTCCAACATGATAAGTTGAATATTAACATGAGTTGACAAAGTCCTATATTTACATGTACAAATATATAGGTACTGAACCTGTCTGTAGAAATTAATATGACGAACAGATACAGGTACAAGAATCAGATATTACACAGGGATATGAAATTCCCTAAAAAACTAGGTTTAGGTATAAGTATAGCAAGATAGGTAGAACATTTTCAAATTATATTGAAATACATAAAAACGTCAAAAACAAATTTGTTGAGATATATAAAAACCATTAATGTAGCTTCACCTAACAGCTTAAGCTTTTGGGTTGAATTGGTTCTTTACATGGTATCAGAGCCTCGTGTCCCAGGTTCGAACCTCGCCATCCCCCACTTTATTTCTAGTGGAATTTCTTTCTTCGCACAGGCAGGTGTAGGTGGGCCTGTGCATTGTCCACCCTTCAAGCCCAGTGGGCTCTCGTGTGAGGGGGCGTGTTGAGATAAACCCTTCTCTCTTTTTTCCAGCATCTCGGCAATGGTGAGTTTCTTCATGGGGATCGATGACTTTGATGTGCCCGCACCTATTGCAAGAGGTTTTGGAGGTGTAGGTAAAAGACTAGGTTGGTTATTGGATACATTTCCTACTGGATTTTTGTTGTAATATTGCCGGCTGGGACTTTTATCATTCATTTTGTCCTCTACAATTTTAGCTAAATCAATAGCTTGCTCCAAACTTGTAGGAAGATGCATACGTACCTCCTTGCGAATTTCTGGCTTAAGACCAGATTCAAAGTAACTTTGGAGACTCACATCATCAATACCGATTACTTGGTTAGCGAGCTGCTCAAAATGCGTTCGGTAGTCATCAACGGTGGTGTTTTGGATCAATCTACCCAATTCACCCCTCAGATCTCTATAACTCGAAGGCCCAAATCTGGAACGCAAAGCTCCTAAAAATTGCTCCCAGGTATGCAATCTCCCATTCCGATCCATCCAATGATACCATTCCTCCGCCTTCCCATCCATGTGGAATGAGGTCAACGTGAATTTTTCTGCATCGGATAAGCTATGGAATCCATAGAATTGTTGGATCTTATGGATCCAGGGTTCCGGATTACCTCCATTAAAACGAGGTATTGTCAGTTTAACTGATTTAAAGGCATTGTTACCAAATAAACACCCAAGTCCCTCGCCCGATGAGGTTTCTCCCTTTCCTTTGTACTTCTGATTCTGATCTAATTTTCCTTCCATCAAAGTTAATTTTAAGTTCATTTCCTGTAATAGATTACCCAAGGAGTTGAACTGTTCGTCGTGGTGCGTCAACCAGGCCATACATTCATCAAGGACGTGTTGTTGCTTCACAGTGCTGCGAGTTCCCTCTGTCATGGTGTTGATGATCAGAAGTTGCCTCTCAATGAAAGCACCAAAATGGTAGAGACTAAGGACTGAAAACACAAATTGAAGAACGTATATTAAAGATTTCAACGGCAATTCGAGTTTGCCGGCGACTCCAAGAAATTATAGAGGAAGAAGATAGAGAATTCAGTTGTAAAATTCAGATTACCACCTAACAACGTGACTAGGACTTAAAAGGAATCAGCAATTCTAATCCTATTGGGCTTCATATGCATAGGCCCGTTATTTACAGGAATTATAACTTGTGTCAACTCTAGCAAGGGCAAAATGTGGGCCTCAGATCACATTTGGCCCAAGTCACCCCAACTGATAGTCCCTGGTCCACTTTGAGCGCACTCTGACTCGTGTCCCTCTTCTAGGATGTTCTTCATCTCTCTCCCTTGTCTGTTCTACCGACACAGCATCATCCACCGACAAAGCATCATCTATTTCATTACCTCTGTGTTCATCGACGTTCTCTTGTCTTGGGTCCGTATCAGTATACTTGGTCGAAATGCATGGAACCCCCTCGAACTATGGGTTATATGCAGACAAACCTTTGTGCTTTGAAACTCACCAACAATACTCCTAGAACTCACCAAACGGTGCATATTGAACCCTTTCCCCCAGGTGCATGTGCAGAAAACCCCTTTTATATGCACAGTTTGGGGAGTTTAAGGAAACGTGTTGTTGAGTATCAAATCACGAGGGAGTTTTCTACCCATGACCCGTTGTTGGAGGGGTACATTCTATTTTAACCTAGTATTTTGAATAAAATGACAACCAGAACTGAATAAATACAAAAAAAGTGAGATCAATACTCCATCTTTCTCTATAATGCAAATACGTCAATCTTACTCACATATAGAGAAGAGATGAACTTTTCTGAGTTGGGAGAGTGCCACTAAGTTTGTTATTTCCAAGAAACCTGGAATTGAATAAAAACAAAACATCCTTTAAACCATGCATAATAGCATATCAGCAAATCAATGTATATTTACTTGGAATGCAATATTACAAGTAGGAGAGCGAACTCAAATTGAAAATTGAGCCCAGAATTTGTCCAGTAATGTTATTGAAGCTTAAATCCCTGCAAGAACAAGCATAAATATATAATTATCTGGCTTTGGGATAGAACACAACTATAAGACTAGATATTAGATAATTGTTTTCTTTTTGTTGAAAATATATAATTATCATATCTATGTGACAAATAAGCTGAAAATATTGAAAATGAAAAAGATAAACAGAAGTTTAAACAGCAAGTTCACGCCAGGCCAATAATGAACATGTTGAGATCTTTTTAGAAGTCACTCAGCTTACGAATATTTGATTAATTCATTTTGAATGCACTAGTACTTAAAACTTGAGATATCCCTTATATAACTAGCCAGTAATCTGGTTGGAGATATACTGTCGAATAGGAACAGGAAATTCTCTAATTTATTGCTTTCTGGCTAACAACTTTTTACTAATATGTTCACATGCATCTAAGTGGTTAACAAACAGGTGATACTTACAGCTGGGTCAAATTTTGAAATTCTCCAATGGTGGATGGAATTGAACCAGAAATGTTGTTATTTCTCAGTTCTCTGTATCAATTGTAACCAAATTATTATATTACGTTCACGGAAAAAAAAAGACAAGAATTCTATGCACTTGGCAGACTGTGAGTCATGATCATTAGCAGAGTTGCAGCCTTACAAGATAGTCAAAGACTTCATATTCCTTACAAATTCCAGTGAGGAGCTCCCATTTGATAAATCACTTATTCTCCTACATTTATATCACACAAGATATATTACCTTTACTTGAAAAGTGGAAGAATAATATTATATTGACAAATTGTGTTTTACAACTGTATAAGTGCTCTCTATTTAAAAAAGCTAAATGACCTAATGGGCTAAGCCCAAGGAAGATTCTAGAATGGAACAATAAATAAATAAATATTATTATTTACAACACCCCTCTCAAGCTGAGGAATAGATATTTATCATTGTAAACCTGCTAGTAAGTTCTTGAAATCTATCTGAAGGAAATCCCTTTGTCAAAATATCAGCTAATTGACGCTTAGAGAGAATGTATGGAGTGACAATCAACCCGCTATCAAGTTTCTCTTTGATGAAATGGCGGTCAACCTCAATATGCTTAGTCCGATCATGTTGAAATGGATTATAAGCTATACAAATAGCGGCCTTATTATCTATCACATAGCAGCTTCATAGGTCCTTCACATCTTATTTTGTGATCATCAAGTATAATTTTCAACCACAATAACTCACAAATGCCTTGAACCATAGCTCGAAATTCAGCCTCTGCACTTGACCTGGCAACCACATCTTGTTTCTTACTCCTCCACGTCACTAAGTTACCACAAAGAAAAATATAGTAACCAGTGGTAGATCGGCGGTCAGTCACAGATTCAGCATAATCCACATCAGTATAAACTTTTAAAGAAAAATTGTCATTACGCCGAAATAACAGTCCTTTACCAGGAGTGGCTTTAAGATACTGAAAAATTCTCTCCATTGCCTGCATGCGTTTCTCATGTGGATTATGCATAAACTGACTGACAATACTAACAGCTTAAGCTAGGTTTGGTCTAGTATGAGTCAGATAAATCAGTCTCCCAACTAGCCGTTGATATTGTCCTTTATCAACTGAAGGACTCTCCTCTTCATATCTCATCTTGTGATTCTGCTCAATAGGAGTACTAGAGGATTTACACCCAAGTTTTCCTGCTTCTTTAAGAAGATCAAGGACATATTTTCTCTGGATGATAAAAATTTCTTCATTTGAATGAGCTACCTCTCTATCCCTAGGAAATATCTCAATTTTCCAAGGTCTTTAACTTCAAACTCAAAGGCTAGTCTTGCTTGCAGAATATCTCTCTCCGCCATATCATCACCTGTTATAATAATATCATCAACAAACACAAGGAACACAATGAACTTCCCATCTTGGGAATGATTAAAGAAAGGAATGCTTAAAGAAAAGTGTGTGATTTCATTGACTCTGTTTATATCCTAAGGTTATCATAACCTTAGTAAACCTCCCAAACCAGGCACGAGGGGACTGCTTCAATCCATACAAGGCTTTTCTTAATCTACAAACTTTATTTTCTCCATCCACAGAATCAAAATCAGATGAGATTTCCATGTAGACCTCTTCTTCAAACTCACCATAAAGGAAAGCATTCTTCACATCAAATTGATTTATATCCCGATTGTAATGGGCAGCAAGAGACATCAAGGCTCTCACAGTATTCATCTTTGCAACTGGGGCAAAAGTTTCTTCATAATCAATGTCATAGGTCTAAGTATAACCCTTGGTGCCTAATCGAACCTTATATCTCTCAAGAGTCCCATCAGAATTGTACTTTAGGGCATAAACCCATCTGCACTCTACTACTTTCTTTCCATTGGGTTTATCAACAACCTCCCATGATTTATTCTTTTCCAAGAATTCTCATCTTTTAATGCTTCGTGCATTGATTTTGGGATGGAAATGGAATCTAGTGCTGACATAAAGCTTTTGTGCTGTATAGAAACGTTAGCAGAAGAAAAAAATTCAGAGATAGGATGTTGGATGCAAGATCTTTTTCCTTTTCTTAAGGCAATGGTAAGTCACCAGAGACACTGGGTAAATTATCGGAAGCAATGGGTAAGTCATCAGGGACAACAATATCATGTTCAGAAACAAGAGATTCAGGACTTACCAGTAGTTCAGATGATTGAGGTTGCTAGTGAAGTAGTATGAGTTGTTTCCTCCTCTGATATACCAATTCAGGTGTCAAAATTTTCCGTATCTCAGATGTACTTGAAGGTTCTGACACATCAGGAGTAGACACAGGAGGGATAGGTGTAGGAGTAGACAAGGATGAACCAAATTCAAAAAAGGAAGCGGATGAGTCTTCTGAAGAACTGCTCTACCCCTAAAGATGAGGATCCTGGAAAAAGGACTCAGATTCATTAAATGTTACATCCATAGAAACAAAAAAAATTCGACTCAGAGGATAATAACAATTGTAGCCTTTTCTATCAGGGGCATAACCAAGGAAGACATACTTAAGAGCCCTAGGATCCAACTTAATGCTATGTTGTTTACGAACATGGACAAAGGCAACACATCCAAACACTCGTGGCGGAAGACTCTGCATAATGGGAACAGAAGAAAAGAAGGAAGTCATGGAATGAATAGGACGGATATTCAAGGTAATCGGTTGATCAAAAAGGTTGCAGCAAACACGGCTTCTCCCTAATAAGAAATAGGAACAGATGTCTGGAAAAGTATCGCTTTAGCGACTTCAAGAAGGTGATGATTTTTTCTTTCAGCATCCCCGTTTTGTAAACTGGTATCAACACATATGAGCTCATGAATCATACCTCTGTCTGAAATGAATTGCGACAGATGTTGGTTGACGTACTCAGTACCATTATCAGATCTTAATCTTTTAATATTCTTACCAAACTGAGTCTCGACCATGTGATAAAATCGGATAAATATCTTTGGTACTTCAAACTTGTCTTTAATCAAGAATATACATGTCACACGAGTACAATCGTAATAAAAGAAATAAACCATTTTGCACCTAAGATACTATGCACTTTAGAAGGGTCCCAAACATCAGAATGAATCAGAGAAAAAGGCTCAATGCTTTTGATAGCACGAGAAGGAAATGACACTCGATGGTGTTTTGCAAATTCACAAACATTACAATGAAAGGTCTCAACTGATTGATTTAGAAATAGAGAAGGAAACATTAACTTCAGTAGACTAAATGGTGGGTGCCCCGGACGCTTGTGATAGAGTCAAATCATAGACTCTGTCGTAGAAGGATGATGTGTCATCGATAGCTGATTTTTAGTATCATTTGTAGCATGTTCCGGAAGGAGATAATACAACTTACCTGCTCCTCAGCAACTCCAATTGTCTTCCTCATGGTAAGATCTTGAATACCACAATGAGAAGGGAAAAATGTGATAGAACAATTCAAATCAATTGTAAGCTTTTAAGTGGAGATAAGATTAGTGGAAAGTGTGGAATATAAAGAACATTTTGAAGAAACAAATAAGGTTGAATTTGAATGTTACCAGAACCAATAACTGACTTATGGGATACATCGGCTACGGCTATAGTATGACTACCAACAGTACAATGATAAGAAAGAAAAGACTCAACAAGACAAGTCATATGATCAGTTGTACCAAAATCCTAAATCCATGAGGTTTTAGCAAGAAGAGATGTAGAACGTATGTTCTTACCAGACAAGATCAAAGAACTGTCAGACGGTATACACAGATTATCAATAGCGGCCTTAAGCTGCTCCAACTCCCCTTGCCGAATATTCACATATAGAGAGACACACGGAGGCTGTGTAATAGTCGAACCATTCAAATCACCATCAATATCGGCCATAATGCAAAGGAGAGATTAAAAAAAACAATAAAAACACACAAACGCAACCCAAATGATGTCCAATCAAAAAGATCAACACAGATCCAGACAGAGAAGGAAGAGACGATCAGAAAGACGGTGGTCAGAGACGGAGACTCGCCGTCAAGTGCCTTCACGCATTGGTGAGGTTGACGGCGCGTGGATTTAACGTGCAAAGAGAGAACAGGCGCGTGAGAGTGCGTTCATGCTTGGCCGGAGCTGGGCTTTCATGGCGAAGGTCGCCTAGAAGTTGCGGTCATGTCTGTGGCTGATTGGAGGTCAAAGGGCCAACGGAACAGTATTTTCCGGCTATGAACAGTAGCGATTTGAGCTGTTTTCGGCTGATCCGGTCATCGGTTGATCGGGAAACGTCCGTAGAGTGATAGATCGAAAGAAAAAAAGAGTCAAACAAAGGTCCTTTTGGTGCAAAAGGTCCCCGAAAAAAATTTTAGGTGGCGGCGAGAGGCAAGCAAAATATGCTTCCATTCTAAAGGCGGCGATCGCGGAAACGGAGCCCTTAGAATCGAGAGCTCTAATACCAACTAGAAAAGTGGAAGTATAATATTATATTGACAAATTGTGTTTTACAACTGTACAAGTACTCTCTATTTAAAGAGGCTAAATGACCTAATGGGCTAAGCCCAAGGAAGATTCTAGAATGCAACAATAAATAAATAAAATAATTATTATTATTTACAACACCTTTTATGAATCAACAGCAACCACAAGAAACAAGTGACGGGACTTACAACTCTGTCAAAGAAGACAAATTGGAAAATGAAGAGGGTATTGGGCCTTCAAAAGAATTACCCTGAAATCTCCTATCAAGACATACAGAAATTCACAAAAACTGTCAGTACACCCTTCTGGAACAGAGTATGAAAGTAATCATAAAAGGAAAATTTTATATTTCACATCTTATATAATTGGTTTTGCCCAAAATTTATTCATCTGCTTAATTCAAATTTAGCAGGAAAGAAAAGTTGAGTGGTAACTTTGTCTTACAAAACTTGAAGCCGAGACCAATTCCCAATGAAGTCCGGTATACTGCCATTGAGTTCTGTATCTGAAGCCCATCTGAAATGAGCAGAAAAAACATTTTTTCTCGTAAAAGTTTTTTTAAGAAAAAAATGATATATTTTCATATGAGGTACAAGAAAGTAGCAATATCTTACACTACTGCCAAATTCTTAAGGTTTGCAAATGTGGAAGGAATTGGACCACTGATTCCCGAACTATCGAAGTAGCTGCAAGGAAATGTTCTTTTAAATTAATATCCTCTTGTAGTCACAAAAATATTTATTCTTTGACAAGTTCTACTTCTAGTTTGTTTCCAAAATATAAAGGATAGCCATAATATCATGTCAAGTTCTATTGGAAGAATATTCAAACAGTTTACAGCTTCACTTTCACAAATGAAGAAGGCTGCCCAAATTTCCAACTTCATCTAAAAATACATATATGTATAGAAGGTAAGACTGCAGAAGAATTTACAGTTGTTCTAATTTTATCAGATTCCCAAGTTCAGATGGGAGAGATCCTGAGAAGTTGTTTGACCCAAAACTCCTGCAAATATAACAAACATAATTACTACCCAAAAATCATTGTTCAAGTGACACCAAACAACACACTGAGACTGCTTTGTAACAGGAGGAAAGAGAAAAAGTTAAATAACGTACAATGAAATTAACTCGGTAAGATTTCCCAATTCCTTTGGAAGCTCCCCTGATAAAGCATTGATGCCAATGGTCCTAACAGAGAACAAACTTGACATTAGAAATAATGTGTCGTTAACATTAAATACAAAGAATATGGCTAAGTTGAGTCAAATGGGCTTACAAGTATTGCATACGAGTTAGATTTCCAATGGCTGGAGGTATAGAACCCGTAAAGCGATTCTGGCCAAGATTCCTGCTTGCAATTTAAGGAAACTTAGCATAGGAAATAAAATAAAATAAAAAGATTGCAATTTCATCTAAATCAACATGCAATTGAGGATCTACCATAAAAATTAATTCATATGGCTCATTGAATTTATTTAATTACTTAGGGGAAATGTTATTCTTAGTTACTTACCACCTTTTAGGCTTACCACTCTTACTATCCGTTGCTTTAATTCGAAATCAACATCAACTAATTTTTTTCAACGGTCGATTTCAAAATGATCCAACTATAATCAAACGACAAATAAGAGTGATAATGATAATAAGTAAATATAACATTTTTCTCTATTTATTTATTTACGGAGGAATGTTATACTTACCATCATTTTAGACTTACCACTCTTATTATCTTTTTGGTTAATTCAAAATCAACATTAACTAATTCAAATTGATCCAACTATAATCAAACGAGAAATAAGAGTGATAAGCCTGAAATAGTACTAATTAGTAAATATAATATTTCCCTTTATTTATTTATTTTCAGGAATGAGTATTAAAAGATTAATGGGGAAGAAAGCATACAAATTGGTGAGATAAGTTAGAGTCCATATCTCTTCTGGAATTTCCCTAACAACTTGCAACGCATAGACCTTCCTGTGCCATTCAAAAAACAATAATGAAGTATTAAATTGCTTACAGCAGCAAGCTTCCAACGTTGATTGGTAACACCGAAAATCAATAAGAGAAATTCACAAAGTCATGAAACAAAACAAGTTGAGAGAGAGAGAGAGAGATACAGTGCTGTAATGTGGCAAGTAGTTTTATTGTCATAGGAACAATCGCATTTGATGAATGGGTTCTGAGTGGTATCATCAATGGTTATGGTGTGAATGGAGTCATCAATGGCAGCTCCGCTGCATATTTCACCGCTTGCATACCATTCAGATTGGTGAGCCGATATACCCAATTTGCGGAAGATTGCATTCAAAGCTATCGCTGCATTCACAAGTTCGTATTTTGAACGAATTGCAAGTAAAAAAATAAAAAATAAAGGAAAAATGTTTTTCCTCTAAAAATTAGTAGACTAAAGTATTTTTTGATTATCAGCACGATTTAGGATCCATTTGGATTCGCTTTTTATTTTTTCCAGAAGTTGCTCTCTTTTTTAAGGAAAAAAACACTTTTCAATTTTAGTTTGATTGGATGTCTGCTTTTAAAAAAAGCATGAGTCATAAAAAAAGTTAAAAATTTACTTTTTTCTGAAACTAAAAATTTTAACTTCTAAAAAAAGCAGAAATCAAAAGTCAAATATTTTTTACAAAATCTAAATATTTTTATAAAAATATAAATAGCTTTGATTTTTGTAAAAAGAACATCTAAAATAAAGAAAAGATAAAAGTTACTTTTTAAAAAAAGTGCAAAGAAACGGGCTCTTAATCCTTTAGATAAAAAAAAAAAAGTTGATTGTAATTCATCTTAAATTCAAAAAAGTCGCCGTGTTAGTCTGTATTTTTTAGGAACTAATATGATCTTGTTGAATTTCAAAGCGACATTTTTACTATCATGATTTCGATTAACCGAAAATATTTTAAATTTTAGATGAATTAAAAGTCAATTTTTTTTCTAAAGAATTAAAATGAGTCCTATAATTTTTGTTGAGAAACTAAAATGTACTTTAGTTAAATTAGTATTTTTTATTTAATATTTAAATTAAAAAATTTCCCCACTTTTTTTCATTGTGATTTCTGTGTCTCTCACCATAAAATATAATAGTTTTGATTAAATAGACACAATTCTAAACACTAATAAAAAATTTAAAATCAAAATTAAAATATTAAAAAAAGTTTGAGTATTTCAGGGTAATTTCATCTATTGAATTGAACCAGAGCAAAAGAAGCACCCCGCTTCACAGGTTTCTATACAGACTCTACTCGTATTTGTTTCCATTTTATTTTAATTATTTTTATTTGTTACAAAAATTATCTGTTTTTTTTTCAGAAGTTTTTTTTTTGGTAATCTTTTTCAGAAGTTTTAATAATAAAATTTTACTTATTGAATATTTCAAAGAAAAATTATTTAATCACTTCTATCTATCCAACGGTTACAATTTAAGAAGTTATATTAATTAAGTAATTATTAATTACACTATAAATGACAATCGTTGATTTCCGTCCATCAACGAATGAGATGAGGTGTAAGACTTAAAAGTTTTACTCTTGAGTCAAAACCCTTCCCTATATATATCAGGATCTTTTGTCACCGGTGTTAATTATACGGTAATATATATATATATATATATATATATATATATATATATATATATATATATATATAGGGTCAGGATCATTTTACACAAGTGTAAGTTACACTCTCAATCTTGTCCACTGATTCCACTTATATCTAAGGACTCAGATTTTTTAGTAATGTAAGTCATTGATACAAGTAGATCAATGGTCAAGATTGAGTGTAAGACTTTTAACTCTTACACCGGTGTGAGAATATCCTGCCCCATATATATATATATGTGTGTGTGTGTGTGAATTGTTTATCTTATTTATTTTTTTAGTACAATGGGAATTGTTTATCTTATTTAACATGAGATAAATTTATTTTTCTACACTCACATATAAGGAAGAGAGAATAGAGGAAAGAGAAAATGTAAATGGGTCCCACCACTCAATATGTGAGTGTAGGAAGATGAGTTTATCTCATGTTAAATGAGAAAACAATTCCCCTATATATATATATATATATATGGAAAAAATATTTTTCAAGTAGCTTGAGATAAGTTTATCTTCGGGTTACTCCAAAAGTACGTCATTTTATTTATTTATTTTCCTATATTAATTAATTCAGCTTGAGAAATGATAAGCCATATATATATATATATATATATATATATAATTATTTTAAAATTGCATTTAATGGGGATCGAACCCGAAGATGTACATTACAGTATTTACCACTACGCTTCATTTGGCTCTTTTTTCACTTGCACCATTTAAAATATTTATTATATAATTGAGTATAAAATATAAATTTATATAAATTTTCAGTTCATGCGGTTGAACCAATGATCTACTGACATGATACCCTAACCGAGTCGATGACTGGTCCGGGTTTAATAACATTGGTCTATACTGTACTAATAATTTTTTTTTTTATGCTAGTTTATTAGTTGAACAAAAAGGTTTCAAATATTATGTATAGATAAAGGGTTTATTATGTTATCAAAAAAAAAAAAAAGGTTTATTATTTCTCATGTTATAAGAAATAAATTTATCTCTAACATATACATAAAGGTGTGTGTAGCTCATGTGAGCCCATATGAAAAGAAAAAAAAAATATGAACCATATATGTTTTTGGAATTTATATTTCTTATGCAACATAAGAATAGTTTTCTTATGCTACACTCACATCGTTTTATATGCCAATATTTTTAATTTTTTTATTTACTTTTTTCCAATGGGGCCCTCCTAAGTATGTGTGTTGCAAAAATTCTCATATCTTATGTGACATAAGAAGTATAAACCCCTATGTTTTTAGGGAAAAACTACTCTTATGTAACGTAAGAGTAGTTTATCTCCTATAGACCCATCGAAAATCGTGACTTTTTTTTTCCTTTTTTTTATAAATTGTGAGGCCCACCACATGTGTCTTTACAACATAAGATATCTTCTCTCACATAACATGAGATTAGATGAACCCATGTTTTTATGTGGGTAAGAAATAAATATATCTTCTACGATATAAAAAAAAATAAATAAACCCTTCGTAATAAAGAAAAACATTTCTCCTCTAATAGACATTTTCTTTATCACGTTCATATAAAAAATAAATGTATTCTACTCGTTTTTTCTCACTCTTCTCTTCGGAGCATTCATTTTTATATGAATGTGAACAAAAAAAATAAAAAAATCTGCAATGTTAAACCCTTCGTATCATGGTAATCTTCCCAGCCTTTTAAAAGTTTGTCGTGAATAAACAATTCGATATTTCCCCATAGAACCGAAACTGAGAAAATTCCCAAAAGTTCAGACCTTCTGTACTTTACGTATTAACTAGAAAACTAGTCTATTGATCACCATTCACCTCCATATATGAATGACACCCACACAACAGACACAGATATAACAGAGTGATTATCAGTGAGAAACAGAGAAAGCAGAGTACCTTCAGATGGATATGTAGTGGCGTTTGCAGCTTGAGCTTGTGGAACATTCATGAAGCAGCTGAAGACACAAAAAGCAGCAACAAGTGCAAAAGCCAAAATATGTGACAAACAACGTCCCATCATGAACTTGATCAACCCTCACACAATAATCTTGCTATTTGATAAGCAATACCAAAGTTACGCCACAGTGAAAAATAGGCCTCGGAGAATTTTGCAGAGAGCAGAGGCAAAGATGGCGTCTCTGACCATTCAGAGTACTTGAATGATATTTTTGTGGTACGCTTGACAAGCGGAACTGTATTATATATATATATATATATATATATATATCTAAAAAATCAATGGTGTCACATGTTTACATGTTTAGAAATCAGAGTTATTGATCTTTCTTGATCTAACGAATCTGTTCTGCCTTAAGCAGATGTGTCCAATTGGGATTGGATGATTGATCTATGATCCAGGTGTCTTCTCTGAATATCTATGAGTTAGGTATCTTGAGGACCAGCAGATCACACATTATCTAATGGCCTTAGCCTTGGGAGAGGTGTGTGTGCGTACTGTCTTGTTGTGCGTATCAGTCAAAAGAGATTAGGTCATACATGTAGCGTCCAGCTCCTATTTATAATGCTTACCTGTGGGCCTGCACTGATTGTGGGCCTTACTGATCATGGGCCTATTCCCGGTCCATAACAGAATCTGACTCTCAGATAAGATGTCAAATTTAAAATTTAACACTAGTGTTAAAGAATCCTAGCTATATATATATATATATATATATATATATATATATATATATATATTTATTTATTTATTTATTTATTTAACGAGTTCCGTAAACTTTCATATGAAACTCATTAATATTACGTTTGACGTTAAGGTCTTGAATGGTTGAGAACACGTCACTGTACGAGATCCACCAAACTCATTTCACATAACGCTTCACGGAAAAAAAATAAGTTTGGAGAGGTACCAAGCGTGTAAAATTCAAAGGGTAATGAATGCCCCATGCCCCCGTATGATCAAATATCAGATTTTTAAACGCATGATGAAAGCTCACGTCATGTTCAAAGTTGGCAAGCGCACAGATGAACCACGTAAGATTCTCGAAAAAGTGTCTATTATTTTAAATAATATAAAATTATGTCATTTCAAGTGAAAGAAAGAGATGGATAAAGAAAAAAAAAGAGTGGACAAAAAACTATAAAGATGTGAGACTCACGTCTGTGTGAGAGTAAAATAATATAAGTTGTATCATTTAAAAAGACAAATACTACGATTGACAATTTGAGGAACGGGATAATATATATATATATATATATAAAAAGTTAATTTAAGCCACCTTTTTTGTTGGCGAGACATTTTCACATTGCAATTTGCAAATAATACTTTAGAAACCATAGATAAACTAATATTTGTCGTGCTCTTGGTCTCGCTGCATCAGCTCATTGGTGTAAACTTCATATTTCTTTCATGAATGATGATAAATAGAGGCAGATTTTTTGACATCAGTATCAAATTTGAAATTTGAAACTTCATCCGATAGTCATTAGATAAAAAAAAATCAACGACTCTGATTTGTAATCATGTGACACCATTGATCTTTTTTTAATCTAATAACTCTCAAATAAGGTGTCAAATTTTAAATTTGACACCGGTATCAAAAGATCCTGTCTCTGATAAATAATAATATATTCAAATTCACGTGTTGCCGCATGTTATAATATTCTTGTGCATATCTGCTTCGTTGAGACATAAAATAATGAGAGAGAAAATAATGATGGAGCTCATTTTTTTTATGTCTTGGCAGAAATTTTTTTACCACTGAAGTAAAAATAATAATCCCTTCCACGACTATATCTGTATCTTACATAAGCATGCATAAATTTTTTATGTGCATGTGATATGAACCTTACCAAGAATAGTAAGACCCAAGATCAATGTAGTTAAGATCGTTTCTACAATCAGGATTTTAAAACAAGAAATAAAGAACCTTGACTCGTTATCTATGGAAGATAAGAACTAAAGGTATAAGAAGGATAAAGACGCCACATTCAAGAAAGAAGAAAGTGAGTGATAAGTCTGTTTTGAACGCCACAAGAATAAACTTCTTGATAAGTTCAGAGTTCTAGATAAGAACCAAAGATAAGAATAAATTGCTAATTATTCCACTCAACCTCCCTGCATTGATCGCATTAACTAAATTCTGATTATGAATAAATTTGGACTTGATGTCTTCATGATTAGCCCACATTTGCTGGATCAACCCACTAAGAGCTTCTTTAAACTTCTTGGCCCTTGATATTGTGATTTGCCCATTCGGCAATTGTAATGGATCATTAGGTGTTGTCTCTTTTTTTATATCATCCTCTCCCTCTTCAAAAGGATTTGTCCTCAAATCTGTACCTACATCAAAAGGAGATAAATCAAAAACATTAAAGGTTGCACTAGCATTGTACTCACCTGGAAGGTCAAGCTTGTAGGCATTATCATTTATCCTCTCAAACACTTGAAATGGTCCTTCACCCCTTGGAAGCAGTTTGGGACGTCTTTGGGTTGGAAATCTCTCCTTTCTCATATGTAACCAAATCCAATCTCCTGCTTCAAAAACTACTTTCTTGCGCCTTTTATTGGCTTGGTTGGCATATTATTCAGTTTTCCTCTCGACGTGTTGCCGAGCTTTTTCATGAATCTGCTTAACAAGTTCAGCCTTCTTCTTTCCATCTAAGTTAACATGTTCATTTACTGGTAAAAGAGTTAAATCCAGAAGAGATAATGAATTAAACCTATTCACAGATTCAAATGGTGAAAACTTAGATGTTAAATGGACTGTCCTATTATATGCAAATTCAGCATATGGCAAACATTCTTCCCATGATTTCAAATTCGTTTGAATCAAAGAACGCAATAATGCAAATAAGGTCCTATTAACCACCTCTGTTTGCCCATCTGTTTGTGAGTGACAAGTAGTAGAAAACAAAAGTTTTGTTCCTAGTTTACCCCACAAAGTTTTCCAAAAATAACTTAAAAACTTTGAATCTCGATCAGAAACAATACTTTTGGGAATATCATACAATCTTACAATTTTTTTGAAAAACAAGTCAAAGATATGTGATGCATCATTGGATTTATGACATGGAATGAAATGTGCCACTTTTGAAAATCTTTCAACTACCACAAACACTGAATCCTTACCCCTTTTTGACCTAGGAAATCCGAAAACAAAATCCATGGATACATTTACCCAAGGTTCATTAGGTATAAGCAAAGGAATATACAACTCGTAAAGCTTAACATTAGATTTAACTTGTTTACAAGTAATGCGTCCCTCACAGACTCTCTCCACATCACGTTTCCTATGAGGCCAAAAGAAATGTTCATGTAGAACATCTAAGGTTTTAGACACTCCGAAATTCCCCCATCAAAGCTCCCCCATGAGCTTCTTTAAAACGCAATGAACTTTTAGACATACACAATTGTTTCTCCCTAAACAAATATCCCTCATGTCTAAAGAACTTTCCAAATACAATTTTTTCACATGCTTTGAATACATTACCAAAGTCAAGATCATCAGCATACATGTCCTTAATGTACTCAAATCCGAGCAATCTTGTAGTTAAAGTGGAAAATAGAGCATACCTTGTGGATAATGCATCAACCACAACATTTTCCTTATCTTCCTTGTACTTAATCACACAAAGAAATGTTTCAATGAATTCCATCCAATTGGCATGTCTCTTGTTCAGCTTGTGTTGGCCCTTCAAATGTTTTAAGGATTCATGATCTATGTGAATCACAAACTTCTTTGGCCAAAGGTAGTTTTGCCATGTTTCCAAACTCTGACTAGTGCATACAACTCCTTGTCAAACCTGATTTAGAAGACTAGCTTTGTTACCAAACGATATGAACCTCACCAAGAATAGTGAGACCCAAGACCAATTTAGTTATGATCGTTTCTACAATCAAGAATTTAAAACAAGAAATAAAGAACCTTGACCGTTATCTATGAAAGATAAGAACTAAAGGAATAAGAAGGATAAAGACGCCACATTCAAGAAAGAATAAGGTGAGTGATAAGTCTGTTTTGAACGGCACAAGAATAAACTTCTTGATAAGTTCAGAGTTCTAGATAAGAACCAAAGAGAAGAAACTTCTCTATTATATTATAACTTAAAAAATCTGATTACAAGAGTTGTATCATCCCTTATTTATACTTAGAACATCCCTCAAAGAATAGGAAAAGACTAACAAATGAAAAGACACTAATTTAAAGTTGACAACTTGGAAAACAGAAAAGACTCTAATCAGCCCACTAAATATTAATGACTTTGGAAATGTGAATCAACCCCACTAAGCATTAATAATATTGAAAATGCTATCAGCCCCTCCAAGCGTTAATGACATTGAAAATTGTTAATTATTCCAATCAACCCCCTTGCATTGATGGCATTAACTAAATTCTGATTATGAATAAATTTGGGCTTGATGTCTTCATGATTAGCCCACATTTGTTGGATCAACCCACTAAGAGCTTCTTTAAACTTCTTGGCCCTTGATCTTGTGATTGGCCCATTTGGCAATTGTAATGGATCACTATGTGTTGTCTCCTTTTTCATATCAGCATGCTTATGTGTGGTTCCCATATTTTTAATCAATTTGATTCTTTTACATTGACATAATTATTGCAAATTGGTTAATTGTATCTTAAAAAAATTAAAAGCGATTTAAAATATTCCAATATTCTCCAAATAAAATACAATTTTTCTTATATATATATATAAAGTTTAGGATGAGAAGCAGTGGAGGAGCAGCAAAACTACTCAACCATGTCAAAAAAATTTAACCAATACTAAACACTAAATTCTATCATCACCTAATTAACATTATATCATATTTCATACATAATCCTTGCCATTTCAAGGCTTTAAACATATTATCCATCCGTGAATTTTTCATCAAAGGCATCTAGCCATCATATTACCTCAATTACACATAGGGGTGATGAACAAACCAGGGGCCTTTAGCTCGACTCGTAAAGGCGTGAGCTTATATGTCTAAAATTGGTTGTTCGAATCAGATTTGAACTTGTATAAAAGCTCGTTTAATAAAAAGGCCTCAGGCTCCAATTCAAAAGCTCGGCTTTAGAGCCTTTCAGGCTGGCCTAGTATATTAATTTTTATTTTATATTTTTTATACTACTTGTAATAGCCTTCTCTCTCCTCAATCCATTTCACCCCATTTTATTGGTTAAACAGACTTTTTGAATGATTTTGTTTTACATTATGCTGTTTGGATGTATACTGAATTTATGAATATTTATAAAATTACTAGTGTTATTGATTGTATATTCTGTTTAGATAATTTTTGTTGCCTTATTTTTTTAAAACAGGCTAACAGACTAAACAGACTTTTATTGTTTGTAAATAAGTTAGGCTAAAGGCCGATAATTATATTCATAACAGGTAACAGGCTTGTTCAGGCTACACATTTAAACACATGCTTAGCCTTTTAAGGCTAAAGCTCGACTCCTCTCGGCTCGTTAACACCCCTAATTACATATATATTCATAAACTTCCATGAAAATATCAAATGATTCATAAATACATCAGTTGAACATCAATATCACATGCCATAATCATGAGCCTTAAATCCAAACTTTACAAGTTTTTTCCATATACATATAAGGCTATACAAAATGTGCATGTCTATGCAACCTATCCTCAAAACATAAACATATGCATTAACACTATCAAATCTCCAGTACATGAGCCATCAACATATCTTTACAAATCTTCAAAAGCTTAATTTACTTTTTCCAAAATATTTTTTGCCTCATCTACTGATTTGTATATTAGTGGGAAGCAAATGTTTACAAAGTGAAATTTAATTCTTGAGTGTAAAACTCTTGCTATGACCGTCAACAGATTACATTCCCCCCAATATTTGTTAGTTTTCTTTTATTGTACTTGTCATTCCTCTCATAAAATCAGCATTATCTTCATCTACAACATCAATCACTTCTTTGACCCTATAAACTTCAGAAAGATATAAATTTGTTGTGGGGTATTCACTTCTTGATGTGTATAACACCTCGTAGTTCTAAGTGTATAATTATACGCGATAATGTTGATAAAAAGGGAAGGATTAGTGAAAATTCTGAAATTAGGGCTAAAATACGTAAAAATTGTAATTTACCAAACACGTAACCCTAGGCATGAAAAATTGAGTAGAAGATCTCAAATGGTAAAAATAATGCCGGAAATGGATTCAGGACGAAAAACCAAGTGGATAAGCATGTTTCGGAAAATTTGATGAATAGTGATTTTATCGGTGTAAAATACTGCGGTATAGTTGTACCGATAAGCGTGAAAATATGATCAGTATTTTTAGGATTAAAAATATTACGTGAACGAGAAAAATACGTAGGTTGTGAATTTGTGAGTTAAATTGAGTGATTTAAGAAAGTTAAAAGACATGTAGGACCCACTTTAAGTGACTTAAGTGACAAATGGACAAGTGAGACACAAATTCTGAATTTTTCTCTCTCCTCCTTCTCCTTCATCCGTCGTGTGAGTTGCCATTTGAGAGGGTTTGAGGTTTGTGATTTGTAACTTTTTTTCTAGACACTTTTGAGAGAAATTTCCAACTACAAAGTTGTTCCCCTTGAGATTGTGAGTGACTTTCATGTAGAGTGCACTTTGTAGGGAGCATTGTGGAGCGAGAAATCCTCCATTTTCAGTCACGAGAATATTGGTATTTTTGGGAAATTTTGGGGCTTTTGTGTTGAACCATTGGTTGGAGATCACTCCCTTGGACCATTGGAGGCTATTGGTGGTAAGATTTCACATTCTCATTTAGTTTTCCATGAGATCATAAATTGGGTGAGGGTTTTGAAGTTGTAAGTTGAGTTATGGTAGCTAGGAGTATTAAATGGTATGTCTCCTTTGGAATTAAATGCTTAGAATGATAAATGATGATGATTGATGCAATAAAATTTATGATGATTTGTAAATTTATAACTTAGGAAATTTGGGAGTGTGATGCATGAGTTCATAAAATTGCCATGTTGTAGGAGTGTGTAAGTTGAGTTGTGGATCATTGGTATGAAGTAATTGTATGATTGTGATTGGTGTTTAAATGGATGGTAGGTTGGTGTGATGCGTGGATTTGGATGGAAGAGCATTGGATATATTTGTGTATGTGGGAATTCGACCTATAAAGGAAATTAGAGGTAAATGGTGAGAAAAATATTGTAAAATCAATGGTTGGTGCCTTGGTGCATACATGGTTATGATGATGAGTTAGTTCAAGGATTAAAATGATTGAGATGGTTGAAGAAATGAAAAATAGCCTTTAGGCTTAAGAGGTTATGTTGGTTAATATTATAGCGAAGTAATTGATTATATGCAATTGGTTGTTGATTATTGTTGTTTGACTAATATAGGTTGCCTCTCACGGACGCGATAGAAACGGACTAAGCTGGCAGCTTACGTGTGGAGCATTGCTCTTGGAGTTGAGGTAAACCTTTGGAACTTGGGTTTAATCCCTTGTGTTCTCCACCACACCTAGTGGAAGGTTGTGGTTGGATTTTGTTCTTTTTGACATTGTGTGAATATGTATGTTCATTCATTATTGCTTGATTGTGTGACATGCTTAGAGCATGTTGTGTGAAATATCTGTGATCTCTGGCCAGTAGATGTGTGTGGTTTGGAATTTTGCTGGAGATATCCTTTGGGGATTACGGTTGGGTTTTGCCGTGGGGCCGACTCTAGGAGCGGTACCAGGATAATCCAAACGTGGGACTTCCGCTGGATAGGGCTCATGAGGAGTTCTAGTTGGGTTTTGCCATAGAGTCTTCTCATCCATGGGAGAGGCACCAAGAAGATTCCCGAGAGTTATATGATGGGGTCCTTGAACGAAATCCTTATGTGGATGTTCTTGGAGTTGTGCCCAGTTGTTTTGTTATTTTGTATGTTATGCATTTTTACATGATGTTATTTGTTGCACATTGAGTGAGCCATGAGGTGGAATGATCCTCTAGTACCCTTGGTTTACTGAGATATATTAGTATATCTCACCACGCGTTTGGGGACCTCTTTTCTGGCTATAGTGAGCATGGAGGAGCTTCGGGCAAGAGGCCCACTTAGTGGAGGAGTCGAGCATGATGTGCATTGAGATGGCATGACATTTTGGAGGACTATATTTGATGCACATAGCATATTGTTTAGTATTTTGGACTTAGATTATGAACATATTGCATGTTGATATTGCCATGCTTTTGGGTGTTCATAACTATATGCTAAGTCTTTAAAATTCATGTACAGTTTATGTCTTTTGATTATATTGGTACTTTGAGTGAGCATGAGACTTGTCCATGACCACATACGTTGTATTTTGAGGCATTGGAAGACTTGTGATGTAAAATTGGCCATTGGAGGTTTAAATGGCAATGGAATTGTGGAATATTGTAAATGATGCATTGATTAATGAATATGCATGATGGAAGGGCCTAGAGCGTATATTAGTACTTGTAGAAGTTGTATGTTGAGCATCAAAGTGTTAGGAGTAGAAAATATGAGCCATTTAATGATTTAAATCTGTCGAAATGTGATTCTGCAGTATAGGAATCGATTCTCACTTGAAAGGAATCGATTCCCAACATCACAGTGGCTAAATTTTACGTCCTCTGCTTTAGGGAATCGATTCCTTTTGGGTGGGAATCGATTCCTCAAATCAGAGGAGTCAAATTTTAGCTACTGTCTGTTACTGTAGCTGTTGGGAATTGATTCCTGGAAGTTGTGAATCGATTCCCACTGTACAAATTTTTGAAAATGTGTCATTTTACAACCCAAAGTGATGGTATTGCTTAAAGGAGTTATAATAGATAAGTTTTATGCTTCCGCGAGTTTTGCATTTACAATTACAATGTTGTTTTTAATTGATTACGGAAATGGTTAATATTTGAAGTTAAGGATTTAATAAAAGTAAAAAGTTTATCCGTAATTTAATTAACTCCATTACTGTGATTGTAACTGCGCTTAATACCATATGTGATGATAACATTACCGGTACGTAACGGGCTGTTACAATGTGAGAGTAAGTTTCAAAGAAAATGTATTACTCAGAACTCAAAAGTATAAGCCATTATTTCTAGGGCAACATTTTAAAATGGTTTTCCTTACTAAACCAATTTATTTCTTCAAAATTAACTGCTGAGATGATTTGACCGAAAGTACATTCTGGCATCGATTTTTTTTTCTTGATACAAAGGAGGGGTAGAGCTGTTCCAATTCAGGTATTGATTTTGGCCGTGGTATACATCTTTGAGGCCCCAGAACTTGGTTTCTTACATGAAGTTGAGGATTACTAGATTTACTACCTTGGAACTTTTTTTTGATGGATGTGAAGCCAAACTTTTGTCTTGCTTATTATTAGAAGATACACAAACACCATAAGAAAGTTTTTTATATTAACTTTGGTTATTGGGATTGCAATGATATTGACCTCAAAAATGCATTAGCCTGTCACCTTTTGGTTTCAGTCTCCAAAAGATCATAAGGCTTGCTCGCTTTTCCTATGGGTGAATGATGACGCGAGAACATGGCAAGCCAATTATGCCATTGCTCTAAAAAATAAAAATAAAAACTCAAATTCTGAAAACACCAAACCTCCCTTCAAGTGCAGTTAAAATAACAAGTTCCAATAATTCAACGAAAGCCAATTGACGATCAGAAGGAATATATGGAGTAAAAACAGCAGGAAGGAATATATGGAGTAATGATCAGTCCACTGTCTAATTTCTCTTTAATGAAGTGACGATCAATCTCAACATATTTGGTTCGATCGTGTTGAACTGGATTGTGGGCTATACAAATAGCTAACTTGTTATCACAAAGTAACTTCATAGATCCTTCATATCTCACCTTGAGATCATCTAGAATGATTTTCAGCCATAATAAGTCACAGATACCTTGAGCCTTAGCTCGAAATTTTGCTTCTGCACTTGATCTAGCAACCACATTTTACTTTTTACTTCTCCATGTTATAAGATTTCCACAGAGAAACATACAATAGCCCAAAGTAGACCGTCAGTCAGTCACATATCCAGCATAATTGTCGTCTATATAAACTTCTAAGGATAAGTTTCCTCCTATCTGGAACAATAGTCCTCTACCTGGTGTGCCTTTCAGTTATTGGAGAATCCTGTCCACAACTCGCAAGTGTTTCTCCATCGGATCATGTATAATTGACTAACAACACTAACTGCATAAGCTAGATCAGGTCTAGTATGAGCTAGATATATCAATCTGCCCACTATTAGTTGATATTGTCGTTTGTCAACTGGAGAGCTCTCATTTTCACTTCCTAGTCTGTGATTCTGCTCAATCGGAGTACTGGAAGGTTTACACCCAAGTTTTCCTGCTTCTTTAAGAAGGTCAAGAACATACTTCCTCTGACAAATAAATATCCCTTACTTTGAATGAGCAACTTCTATCCCAAGAAAATATCTCAGTTTTCCAAGATCTTTAACTTCAAATTCAGCGGTCAGTCTTTTTTTCAGAGCACATTTCTCACCTATATCATCCCCTGTTATAATAATGTCATCAACATAAACTAGAATGATAGTGGTCTTACCTTCCTGAGAATGTTTAAAGCAAAGTGTATGATCCCCTTGGCTTTGCTTGTATCCCAATGAAAGCATGACTTTGGTAAATCTTCCACACCAAGCACGCGGGGATTGCTTCAAACCATACAACGCCTTCTTTAAACTGCAAACTTTATTATCTCCATTTGTAGAGTTAGATCCTGGTGAAATCTCCATGTAAACCTCCTCTTCTAATTCACCATTGGGGAAGGCATTTTTCACATCAAATTGGTTCAAATCCCAACTAAAATAAGCAGCGAGGGACAATAGAACTCTTACAGTGTTCATCTTGGCCACAGGAGCAAATGTTTCTTCGTAATCAATGCCATAGGTTTGTGTGTATCCCTTGGCTACCAATCGAGCTTTATACCTCTCAAGAGTCCCATCAGAATTATACTTCGGAGTATACACCCATCTGCACCCTACTGTCCTTTTTCCATTTGGCCTACTAAAAACTTCTCATGTATTATTCTTCTCCAATGCATTCATCTCTTTATGCATGGCCTAAACCCAATTATAATCCTTTAATGCTTCATGTACTGATTTTGGGATTGAAATGGAGTCAAGTGCTGTAATAAAACTTCTATGCTGCATAGAAATATTCTTAGAGGAGACAAAATGAGAAATAGGGTGTTGGGTACAAGACCTTTTCCCTTTTCTTACAGCAATGGGTAAGTTATCAGAATTAATATCAGGCTCAGGAATAAAAGAAGTAGTGTGTTCAGTACTTACCAGCGGTTCAGGCGATTGCAGTTGCTGGTGGGGGAATGTGGGTTGTTTCTTCCTTTGGTACAATAGTTCGGGTGTCTCAGCTTTGCGTACTTTCTGTCTATCAATAGGAGGCATATCACATGAGGAATCAGATGAATTTTCAACCTCAACAATTAAGTCTTCCTTCTCATTGTCATGTAGTGTAACTACTGGAGTAGATGATGTAGGTAACAGAAATGGAGACTTAGACTTGAAGAAAATGGATGAAGCTTCTACACTATTCTCCCCCTGAAGCTGGGGGTGTAGAAAGTAAGACTTAGATTCATGGAAGCTAACATCCATAGAGACAAAGAATTTACGACTTGGAGGGTGGTAACATTTGTATCCTTTCTTGTTGGGAGCATAACCAAGGAAGACACACTTAAGGGCTCTAGGCTCTAATTTACTCCGATGTTGTTTATGGATATGGACGAAGGCAACAGATCCAAAGATACGAGACTGGAGACTTTGCATAATTGGAACAGAAGAAAAAAAAGAGGTCATGAGATCAATAGGACTTACATGGCCAAGGACTCTGGAAAGCAAGCGATTGATCAAATAGGCTGCAGTTAATAAGGCTTCTCCCCAGTAAGAGTTGGGTACAAATGTCTGAAACAATAATGCTCTGGTGACTTCAAGCAAATGTCGATTTTTTCTTTCAGCAACCCCATTCTATTGAGGGGTATCCACGCATGTGAGCTCATGAATCATACCCTTATCTGAAATGAATTGTCACAGACGTTGGTTGACATACTCCGTACCATTGTCAGATCTTAATCTCTTAATACTTTTACCAAACTGTGTCTCGATCATTTGATAAAATCGAATAAACAATTATGGTACTTCTGACTTGTCTTTCATCAAGAATATCCATGTCACCCGAATGCAATCATCAATAAAAGAAACAAACCACCTAGCACCTAAAATATTGTGTACTTTAGAAGGGCCCCGAACATATGAATGGATAAGAGTAAAAGGCTCAATGCTCTTTATTGAACTTGAAGGAAAGGGCACGCGTTGGTGTTTCACAAGCTCACAAACATCACAATGGAAAGAGTCAATTGCCTGATCCTTAAACAAAGAAGGAAACATTGACTTCAATAAGCCAAATGACGGGTGCCCCAGGCGTTTGTGGTGAAGCCAAATCTGTGAGAATGAAGTAGACGGGTGATGACTCATCAATAATTGATTCCCGGTATCCCTTGTAGCATGCTTTGGAATGAGATAGTACAACCCACCTTGCTCCTTAGCAACTCCAACCGTCCTCCCCATGGTGATATCCTGAATAACACAATGGGTAGGAAAAAAGGTGACATCACAATTCTTGTCAGTTGTAAGCTTATAAGTGGAGATAAGATTGGTAGAGAGCTGAGGAACATAAAGAACATTCTTTAAAAATAAGAAAGGTTGAATTTGAATGTTACCAGAACCCACAACTGATTTGTGGGATCAATCAGCTACAGCTATAGTACGGATACCACTAGTAGGGTGATATGAAAGAAAAGAATCAGCTAGACAGGTCATATGATCAGTTGCACAAAAATTCATAATCCATGAATTTTTGAAATCAGTGCAAGATGTAGGGTGTGTGGATCTTACCAAACATAGTTGATCAGGAAAAAAAAAAATTCGCTTTTTTTTCTTCTTTTTTTTTTCCCGATGAACAGTGCTCGATGAACAGTGTCGCGTGAACAGTACCGATGAACAATGCGCGATGAACAGTGCCAAGTGAACAGTGTCACGTGAACATTGCATTTTTTTCTTGAGCTGTTCCGATCGTCTAATGAAAAAGAAACCTCCGTAGAATGATAGATCTGAGAAAACATAGTGAAACAAGGGTCCTCACAGTCCAAAAGGTCCTCGAATTTTTTTTTTCCGGCGACAGCTTTGTTGCAGCGAGAGGCAAAAGGGTTTGGTTTTTAGAGGTAGTGATTTGTGAAAGCAGAGCCCTCAGAATCGAGAGCTCTGATACCAACTAAAAAAGAAGATTTATATATTATTGAATTGTATAATATTGTACAAGAGTTCTTTATTTAAAGAAACTGAAAATCTAATGGGCTAAGCCCAAATACACTTGAGAGTATTCTAACTATTACAAAATAATAATAAAATAATTCTATTATTTACAATAAAAATTGTTTCAAAAAGGATGAGAGGGAAATTAAGAACGAGAACTATGAGGTAACCTTAACAGAATCTTTGAAAAGTTGTTTGAAAATTTTAGCATGGCATAATGAACTTTGAACAATGAAATTTGAGCAAAGAGAACTACTTGAAACAGAAAATTGATAAGCAATGAAAATTTGAGGAAAGCTGCAGGATCTAACACAATATAACGAAGCATCTCTGTGAATTAAGAAAGAAAAAGCAATCACTTTTTAACGTTGGTAAATATGATAGGCCACATATGACTTGATCCCATTTAATGATGAATTAACATGCTCGCCGCAGTCCACATCATTGTTACAGTTCACATATGTATGAGAAATGTTTTTTTCCTTTCACATGAGACAAGATTTTATTCATACACATACATTGACTTTCGTGCCAAGCTTTTGTTTTTACTTTTTTTTAAATTGCTGGTCTCACTTTTTTGTCTCAGTAGGAGACAACTCATCTCTCATGTTAAAGGAGAAAAGTATTCCCCATGTTATTTAAATCAAATTTGAATGATAACATTCGATGCAACCTGTTAAAGTAAAATGTACGATAATTTACATGGTTACTTACATTACAAATTAACCTAGCATATACATTACAGTAAAGTAGCGCTCGATGAAAAAGTAAAAGAAAAAAGGAAACAAAACTTGTGGAGCAAAGTGCCATTTTCATAGTTGCACACTTGATCAAGAACCCAAAATTATACATCAATATTTACCTACCCTCGTCAAGACTCTCATGAAGGATAGCTTTAGAAGCATCTATTGGTGAATGGTCTGCACCACCAACTATGCTGGTACTTGCTGATGAGTTGTAATAACTTGTATCTGATGCTTTGGTTGCAATGTGAGTCATGAAGCTACTCACATCATCAAATTTCCAGTCAGTCAAGTATCCAGGCCTTGTAGTTACAGTGCTCACTTCAATATCTCCCGAAAGCATTGCCACCACACGTGACATTGATGGCCGTAATGTTGGTGATGTCTGAGTGCACAAAAGTGCTATTCCCACCATGCGTTTTACTTCTTCCTTATTGAATTCTGATAGTCCAGGATCTACCAGATCAGTTACGCAGTTGTTTTCATGAAGCTGCCAAGCCTAAGAAACAAAATGAAAAAAAAAAAAAAAACAACAACAACCAATAACATTAAGCTAAAACAAATAAATGTTTTGAATATTGAATGCACAAATTGAAGGTGTCAAATACGAGGAAATCCTAATTTAGTTTTAATAGCATTAACACGAGTCAACTGTAATCAGCATACATCCACATTCTACTAACTTTCAGAAGAAAATTAGTTTCATATGCTAGTAAGATTGTCCTGAATTCTGATAATTAAAAAAAAAAAAAAAAAAAACTTGTTTTCCCATGGTAGATTATCCCATATAATTGAAAATATATATTTTCAAATAACCTGCCATTGATAATGAAGTGATGATTCTATATGTACACCCCAATTTATATATAGTTACCCAATAAAGAACGTTTAATATGGGAAAGCTGATCAGTCATGAGAACAAGACGATCTCACGAAAGCCATAACTTCTTGATGAAGCATGGTTTTATGAAGAGTCAAGCCCTTCAATGTTTAAGAACTTTGCTATAGACCAATCATTATAATCAAAGGGCTCTTATATAAATTAATGTTCTAAAAAAAATGTTTGTAACCTAAATATTATATTATTGTCACATCATCTTCTTGATTGTTATATACCAATAGACTGTTGGGTTTGCTCTTTTACTAAAGCCCAAATGGGTTATTAGTATGAGAAGAGCCCAAGGAACCTAGAGCCCAATGAGCTAGGGTTTCTTGGAACCATATAAATAGTACCTCTTAAGTCATCAGCCTCCGAGGTCTTTTTTGTGAGAAAGAGGCAATCAGAATCTAATCAGTGCCCACACACTTCCCCTTCCTCCTCGAGAGATAGTTTGGAAGATCTGCCACAGTCCAGCTTCAAGGAGGTTGTTCGTGCTGCGGCGCTGAGGTGAGCTGTTCGTGAAGAGGAATCCTACAAGGGAAGATTCTACACGAGACCTGCGCACCGAGAGGTAATTGAGAAACAAGGATGATTCAGTAAGCATACCAATGTACTAGGTCCTAAACCGCTTCCGCATAAATCTAAGATTTCCTTCAATTGGTATCAGAGCCTTGGCTGTACATTGGTATGTGAATCTAGTTTCACTATTCATGTAATTAGTTTTGCTTCTTGAAATGTGGCACCTAGGGTTCTAGGATTATGGTATGAATCTAGCATGTGTATTTTATAATTCATTTTCATAAAAGTTTAAATTTTAATCGGTAAAAATGCTTTAATCCATGGTTAGGGTCTCTCGTGTATTTCTCGATTTGTAACAAGGAGGCTAATCTCATATGATTAGGTTTCCTCCTTGCTGTTTTTGTTTATTTTTGGAATTTCTGTGTATTTTTCAAATATTTTGTAAAAGTTCAAGATCGAGAAACCGCGAGTAAGATGCGCAGTCAGAACTGTCGGAGACTTTTCGAGGTCTTCCCGATCTCGGAATGAGGCGATCTATATATGGTTGGAAAGAGGACGGAAAGACGAACGCAACGGTGGGTGGTTTACCGCCATCTGAGTTTACACGCGCCCCCACGCGCCTCCACAAGATTCTGAGAGTGGCCGCCACTCTCCGGCAAAGAATGGGAGAGTGAGGGAGCGTCCGGCCACCTTTTTGGGTGATTCCGGCGGCGGTGCACTCGTCTCTACGTGGTGGTCCTTCCCCTGGAGTTTCAGCCTGATTTGACTTCGGGTGACGGCGCGGCAGACCTGACGGCTAGGGTTCCTCTTTCGCGTCCTAGGGTTTCTTGCCAAAGGATTGGGTCTTTGGGCTTTTGGACCCATGAAACCCTAAAGGGGCTTGAGACAGATACTATGGGCTAGGCGAAAGTTGAATTCCAAAGTTGTATTATTTAATTTTATTTTATTTTATTTTCTTTAAAATAGGAAGGCCATGGATTAAAGTAATTATGATTTATTATTTAATGCTTTTATTGATTGGTATAAATTATATGATTGATAACATGCTTTATTGTGATAACATGCCATATAGAATAGGTGGTACCATATTGTTGCATAACTTGTATGATTGCATGAGCATAATAGCTATTATGTACTAGTATGATAGTTATTATGGGATTATTTTGATTTTAAATCATCCTAAGAAATTAATTAATAATTATTATGATTTTTATTGAAAATCTAGATTAATAATTGAATTAATTAATTTTGGATAATTAACATCAAGACAAATAATCGTTATGGAAATTATTTTGATTTCAAATTATCCTTATAAATGATAATTATTATGATTGTTGCAATCTAGATTAATAATTAAGTCAGCTATTTGGATGATTTAAATCTAGAAAAATAATTAGAGAAAATTTCCTGAGAGAATTCTTTTATTTTGCGAGTAATTTGTGGGTTTTTCTGAAATGGTCATGGAATAACACACGCTGCATACAACATTCATGTATCATGATTGTTTGGAGCACACGCTGACGTAAAGTGACCGGATTTCAGGACCTTAATACTTTCAAAATTATGTTAAGCTTAGTGCACGTTTATCGGCGCTCTTACTTATATAGTTTTTGAAATCGAACAAAGGATACTCTCAATTAAATAATTCTTGGAAATTAGAAAATGTTGCTTATGTTGAATGGAAGGAGATTTAAATGAAGAGATTAATTTAACCTTCAAGCGCATTATAGGACCATTAATAAAATAATCATGTGAAGTCCCATCGAATAAGCATGATTGAATTTTATTAGATTGGACTTAAATATCTATGGGAGGAGATTTAAATTAAGAAATTAATTTAACCTCCAGGCGCATTGTGGGCCTATCAATAAAATAATCATGTGAGGCCCCAACGGATTAGCATGATTGGATTTTATTGGGCCTTAATAATTTCAAAATTTTAATAAAGTATTGTACGTCCCATCGTCGATAATACTAAGTTATTAAAGATAATTTTGAAATTAAACAATGAATTCGTTAGGGCTTATGAAAATTCTCAAACAAAAATGTTGAATGGGTGACGGTTTTAAAAATTAATTAATTTTAAAACCTGCGGGCTCCATTTGTGGGTTTATTAGTGAAATGGTTATCGCTGAAGCCCCATCGGATAAGGATAATCAGATTTCACTAGATTAAATCTTAATAATTTCAAAATTTTAGTAAAGTATTGTACGACCCATCGTCGGCAATGCTTAGACACTAAGGATAATTTTGAAATTAAACAATGGTTAATTACATTCAACTTTGGTAAAATTGTTAACCCTCCCATCGAGGCTCTGGCAATGGCACTGAAGGCCCAAATAACAATTTTGGTTTTTACAAGTGACTTGCCCATCGTAAGCCTTGTAAAGATAAACTGAAGGATTGTTAACAATAAACAAGAGTAGTTATGAGAATCTACTTGCACTTCGTTTGTTTATTGCATTATTTGTTTGTAATTGTGTGCTTTATATGTTTTTCAGAAAATATCTTAGAAATGATTTTGACTTGAAAACCTCTAGATGGTACCAACTATGAATAAGTGAAAAACAAATCTTTGATATTGTTCTAAAACATGGAAGCTAAAATTTGTCCTGACAATGCGAGGGCCATAGCAACCTGCAGAGAATGCGTCTAAGGAAACTAAGATGCATTTCTCAGATTAGGAAAGGGCAGATATGGTAGTTCGCTGCTATATTATTGTCAGTCTTTCCAAATACTTGCAGAAGCAAGTGTACATGATTAAGAGTGGAGTAGAAATGCTTCAGACTCTTAATGACATGTTTGCTGAGTCTAGCAGCTCTGCTAGACAGAATGCAGTCGATGCAGATTTTGCTAAGAGTCTTGTTAAATCCAAAGGAAAACCCAAGGGTGGTAACAAGAACAAAATGACTTGTTTATCAGTTGTCAAACCAGTTTCTATGAAGAAGCCGCAAGGCAAGTTCTTCAAGTGCAGACTGAAGAGATACTGAAAGAAAAATTGCCCAGAGGTGATGAAAAGAACCAGACATGGGCATATCAAGACCTGATCAGTGAATGAATTATTGATTCAGGAATCACTGATTATGTTTATTACTCTTTGTAGTAGTTCAAACATGGCATACCTGTCAGCAATGGACATAGATATTTTAAGCTTGAAAATGGGAACTTGTGTCTGCATTTGCAGTAGGACAAGTTATTTATAAGACTATGGTTTTGGGTGACTGTTTATTTGTTCCAGATTTCAAGAGGAATTCAATTTTTGTTAGTTGTTTTGGTTAAAACATGGGTTGACAATGCAATTGATTCCTCAGTTACATTTCGAAGTTCATCTTCGTCTTGTTTTGTTCTGGTACATTGTTTAAATAGTCTTTATTACCTATGTCCTATACCCTCTTAAATTTGTTATGTTGAATGGAAAATGTGATGAACAAGAACATTCACCAAAGAAATAAAAGTTTCAAATGAAACATAACTTTGGCCTTTGTGATTGAGTCACATTATCTCAAGTAGGAAACATGTTTTAGTTAAAAGAGGGACTGAAAGTTCAAGAATCTTTTAACTAACAGCTACATGTTAGTCCTATTTGGAAGGTAAAATGGCCAAGCAATCCTACAAGGGCCAAAAAGGTTTGCGCAACTATTCAACTGGAACTGGTACATACTAATAATGTATGTGGACCAGTTAGCGTTCAGACCAGAAGAGGTGATGAGTACTTCATTATATGAATGTTTACTCTGGATTTAGACAGATGAACCAAGTGCGCCATAAGTCTAAAGCTTTTGGAAATTCCAAGAGGTTTAGTCTGAGGCAGAAAAGCATGTAGGTGTTCAAATCAAAAACACTTTGGTCTGACTAAAGTGTTGGCTACCTGTCTGGTAAGTTCAGGTTTTACCTGATTTAAAAGGGGATAGTTTTTGTAACTGTCAACTCTAAGAACGCATTAGTTGAATGAAGTTGCAGTATGCAAAAATCAAACATTTCTAGACTTGGTGAAGATCATGTTCAGTTATTCATCTTTGTCAATGTTGTTCAAGGGAGATGCCTAAGAGAAGGAAATGTACCTTCTTAACTTGGTTCCGTCAAAAGTTTGTTGTAAAGACACCTAGAAGAATTATGGAAAGGGTGCAAGCCCAGATCAAACCATATTCGAATTTAGGGTGCTACGACACACGTCCTACAACAGCAGTCAAATGAGATGGAATCTTGTATGGAAGTGTGCATATCTTTTGGCTACCCTAAGAGAACTAGGGATGATTTCTTATTTAGTCTTAAGGACAAGATAATCTAAGTGAGCACTCACATGATTTTCTTAAAGGAGGACTAGATAAGAAATTATAAGCTCTTAAGTTAGGTTATTCTTGATGAGATTTATCTCAGATCAAGAATTTCCAGAATCTCTAGAAGCTTCATCCATTGTTCCCTTGATTGTTCAAGAGGGGATAGATATATCTCTAAGTGAACAAACAAGAGAACCATGATTGGAAATTCAACATGATAATATATAAGTGAAACTAGTAGAAATATTAGTATCACATGTAAAGGAACAATATCAAGGATAAGCGGATCCTCAAGAAATTGAAGATCCATCATTTGACCCACTATTTGTTTTACCTATAAATACACAAGGTCTAATGCAGTACATTCGTAGTAGGAGAGAACCTTGTTAACTCTCAAGTTGTCTCTTGTTGAGTGATATTGATCCTACTAGTTACGATAATACACTAGAAGATGTTGTTGATCAAGTGTTGCTCACGCTATGAACAATGAGATGAAATACTTGTATTTCAACTCCGTTCGGTCCTAGTAAAGACACAAGGAGGGGTAAAACCCACAAGGTGCATGTGGACATAAAAGGCAAAGAGAGGATGAACAGAAAGGTGAAAACCTTCAAAGCTAGCTTAGAGGCATTTTTTGCCAGACGCCATGCTTGAGTCTATCCAGATTCTCTTAATTGCTATAAGTCTCAATTATGAGATTTCATTTTGGGAGTTGGATGTCAGGATATCTACATACAACAACCAAAAGGGTTTATAGCAAATGAGCAGGAACACACGGTATGCAAGTTGTGAAAGTCTATTTCATAGACTTAAGCAAGCATCCAGGTCTTGAAACATCATTTTTGATCAGGTTATCAAAATTTTGATTTTGAGAGAACCTTGATGAATGATGTGTATTTGTATGTAAAGGATACAACAGAAGACAATAGCTTTTCTGGTACTTTATGTAGATGATATGCTCCTTATTGGAAACATTGTGGAGGTAATATCAAGCATAAAGAGTTGGCTAAGTTAGTGTTTTGGTATGGAAGTACTGGGGAAGCCAATTATATTCTTGGTATAAAACTCTTATGAGACCGGAAGAATAAGTTGTTGGCATCACCTCAGGCTACTTATATTGACAAAACCCAAAATTCAACATGAGAATTCTAAGAGAAGAATTATAATTCTCAGATGTGAAATTCATCTTCCTAAGGAGTGACCAAAGACTTCTAAGAAGGAAGAATGCATGAGCAAGATATCTTATGCTTTGGCAAAGGTAGACTCACGCATATCATGTTGGGCGTTAAACCAAACATCTGTCACGCAGTGGGAGTAGTGAGATAGTACCATTTTGAACCTAGAGGAATACTAGATTATTGTTAAGCATGTACTCAAGTATCTTTGGAGAACGAGAGATTATATGCTGGTTGGGAGTCTTGAAAAGCTGAGTTTTCAAAAATTCAGTTATTTCAAGTGGATATTGACTCAAGAAAATCAACCTCGAGCTATGAGTTTTTCACTAAACTCAGATAGCATTAGAGGTGGATCTTGCAGACCCAGTTACTAAGAGTTTGCCTGAACTTGTGTTCGAGAGGCATGTTACTTCTTTGGGTCTTAGGAGGATCCCAGACTTGCATTAAGCAAGTGGGAGTTATTGGTTTCATTGTGCTCTTGGAGTAAGACAATGAAACAATAAAATAATTTTCTGAATTTCATAAATAAGGTTTTATTTATTTATTTTGCGCACTACTTACAAACATAAAGGTCCGGATCAAATTGTGGAGTATATGATCATATGGATACGTTCATAGAGGACATGATCATAGGTTCTCACAATTGATGAATGGATTCACAGCTGTTAAATAAAGTTGGGCACTTTATTTAGGCTGCAATATTTTATGAAATGGTTTTGTCTGAATCATTGTAAAATATTGGTGTGAATTAACATTCACATTGAAAGGATCAAGGAGAGATTTGATTAAGGTTGTTTTTCTGTCATAAGGTATCAAATCTCCAGTTAACTATAGTTATGAGATTGCTCTTAATCCTGAGTTTATTATAAATAGGTAATCAAATAGTTTTCATTCTTTGATTTACCAACGGGTGAGGTTCGATCTATTGACGGCCAATAACTCGGTATTTTGGGAGTGAGATTATTTGATTATCGGTATTTATGAGATAAACAACATGGAATTTGTAGGATATGTCCCCTTGATATGTTTCGGTACTTGGATATTAAAGACACTGGCCAGTGCACGTAATCCATTAAAGAAACTATCATAGTCAAGGGAATAAATAATTGATTGAGTTACAGAAAACTTGTCAATCAATTATAGACATTCTACAAAGGGGCGATGCATATTCATGTTATAAGTGTTGTTAATCTTGGAGTTCAAGTTCGGGCTTTTAGTGGAGTAGCACCGAATTAGATAATCATTCGTTGATTATCAGGAGCCTTGATTAATAACAGATGGTAGATCCCCAAGCTAGCTTGAGACAAGGGATGGGGTATTTTTCGGATAGATGATGACTTATGGGTTACATGATCTTGGATTTTACGACTCAAGTTTGTATCCAAAAGAGCAAGTGGGAGATTGTTGGGTTTGCTCTTTTACTAAAGCCCAAATGGGTTATTAGTATGAGAAGAGCCCAAGGAACCTAGAGCCCAATGAGCTAGGGTTTCTTGGAACCATATAAATAGTACCTCTTAAGTCATCAGCCTCCGAGGTCTTTTTTGTGAGAAAGAGGCAAGCTCAGAATCTAATCAGTGCCCACACACTTCCCCTTCCTCCTCGAGAGATAGTTTGGAAGATCTGCCACAGTCCAGCTTCAAGGAGGTTGTTCGTGCTGCGGCGCTGAGGTGAGCTGTTCGTGAAGAGGAATCCTACAAGGGAAGATTCTACACGAGACCTGCGCACCGAGAGGTAATTGAGAAACAAGGATGATTCAGTAAGCATACCAATGTACTAGGTCCTAAACCGCTTCCGCATAAATCTAAGATTTCCTTCATAGACATCACTAAAAATTCATAGTGCCCCTCATAAGCATGAAATGTTGTTTTAGGATTATCTTCTTCCATCATCCTTATTCCGCGATAACTGAATTTAAGACCTAATTTAGAGAAGACACTAGACCCCTCTAGTTTATCTAGTAGAGTTCATCAATGATAGGGATTAAGAATTTATCCAAGACTGTGATTTTGTTTAGAGCCAGATAATCAAAACAAATTGCCATCCTCCATCTTTCTTTTTAACCAAAATTATGGGGCTTGAATATGGATTCATACTGGCTTTGATAATTCCTACTTCCAGTATGTCACTGATAGGACCCAGATCAAATAACAGTAAAACAGAGACAAACAAACAACAGTGTTTTTTCCCAGAAAAGGAACTGGATTTTTTATATATTTGAACAAGGAAATTACAGAATTCAAATACATTTATCAGTAAAATACTCAAAGCAGAAAAGCTAAATTTCAGTACATTCGAGAGGGGTACTGACTCTCCCAATTCCAAGTCCAATATTTCCCAAGCTCCTTTACACAATACATATTCCCCTCTTATACTTAGCCTAACCTCCTAAAATATTCTGAAGTTAGTTATGCCACCTCATTGGTAGAACATAATTCCCTACATGCACCTACATGAGTATATTCCTATTAGTCACCTACCAGTTTTTCTATCTCATCTTCTGGTAAGGGTATCTGTCAGACTGATACAAACCAACAATGTCATTTACAGAAATAGCACCAGAATCGTAGCACAATTCATGAAATACTAATGTGGACAGTATATTAAGAGCAAACAGAGCAGTGTTCAGCAGCTTTTACAATAATAGAGACAATATAATCCTAATTACAGCAACAGTAATGGAAGAACAATAACACAGGGACTCAATTACACTAAGAAAAGAAGTACATGCAGAAAGAAAAGATAGTTCTAGAGCAATTCGAGAGGCTCTAGACTCTCCCAAGTTCCAAGCCTATTCCAAGTTCAAGATGATCCCCCCATGCTTCCCATGCCTCCCTCTTATACAGCTAACTTTCCCGCCCATTTTCAGTTGCACATCCCTTCCAGATCCTTCCCCTCCTAACAAACCATTAACAAAACTGACTTGCTTGGGCCTGGCCCGTATCACAGACCTTAGTAGGGGTGTTCAAAATATCCAAACTGAACCAGATCCAAATTATCCAAACTGAAAAATCAAAAACTAGTTTTAAAAAGAAAACCGGTTCAGTTCGGCTTTTAACAAAAATGGAACCAAACCGCTCCATGCACACCCCTAGACCTTAGATTGGGAATAGCACACTGGCATGATCATGCCTGCTAGGTGGTGATAAGCCTTGTGACTCACTGAAGACATTAGAAATATCTCCCAAAACTTCCTGAACAGGGCTGGTATTGCCTTTGTTTTGGCCGACTCTTCCAGATATCCCATCGTATTCAAAACAAAATCCCCACCAAATTCAGTAGTTCTTTCATTACTGACTTGAGGGAGGTTTCTCACCAAGATAAAGCTTTTTAAGATTAGTGTATTTTTTCCGGTGGGGATCTATTAAATTGGCCCTTATATCTCCTAAACTATCCAACCAGTCTATCCTCAGTTCCACTTCTTCTCCCCCCCCTATGTGAAATGTGAAGGACTTCAGGTAAAGGTTCAAAATTGAACTCCCATGATATCCTCTCACTTCCTCTTATTATAACCTGCCTCTCACCATTCAGTTAGAGGTCAAACTGCTATCATTAACTAATTCTAACTACTTAAACTAATTGAAATACTTTAACTGATTATGGCTGGTCCATTTGTTCTTTGGGTCCGTCTTTATCTCTTCTAACATAATTTTTCCTAACTTGGCATCTGCTGCTAATAACACATTCCTTCTTAGAAGATTTTAGAAAATAATACTATAATGGGGAAGAGACTCATCTATTATCCTATTAAATGCAATATGAAATTATTTAGACGTTGCCCAATAAATAAAATTACATTTTCCATGTTTTTGTAACAGTTAATGAGATCAGATTCAAACTCGTTGGTTGCAACACCAAAATGAATTTTATAACTTTACATGCATAACATAGCTATAATTAAGATAAATGCTAGGGATAATAACATTAAGGCAGCATGCATACCCATTCTAGAAGATACATCTTCTCTCCTTCCAAACTAGAATCAGAATTAGGCCTCCCACTAACTAACTCTAGAGCCACAACACCAAAGGAAAATACATCTGCTTTCTCTGTAAGGTGTCCACGCATGGCGTACTCCGGTGCAAGATATCCACTTCAGCATGAGAATTTGAGTTTTTTGACAGTTTAGTGTTAATCAAAACAAAAATATGTAACTAAACTATAAACAAATACAATATAGAAAAAATCATGAAACTAATACAAGATGATCAAGTTTTAATACTTACATTGTCCCAGCCACCCGGGTGCTTATATGGGTCTTTTTATCATCATATAATTTGGCCAACCCGAAATCAGATATTTTTGGGACAAGCTCATGATCAAGCAGTATATTACTAGCCTTCACATCACGGTGTACAATACGGAGTCGTGATTCTTCATGTAAGTAAGTTAAACCTCTTGCAACACCCAAGCAGATATCATAGCGTGTGGACCAATTGAGCGTTAAACAATTTCCTGCCCAAACAAGCCACATTTGTCCTTAATTATAATAAACAAGAAATGATTGAATTGTATAATATACTTTCGATATTTGTATTTGTCAGGTTCTTTATTCTCTTTAATTCAACTAGATGTAAATGAACCATACTTTGTAGTCCTATTCCTAATAGATTAATTCCAAAATAACATATCCAAATTAAGAAAACCTATAGAGGCTACTATCGAAGAATTTACACCTTCCAATTTTTTATTTTTTCTAGTATCTAAATAAATTGCAAATATGGTCCAAGTAATAAAAGGCCAGGTTTCCTTTGAATCCCAATTGCAATATAACCCCCATGTCTCATTAGCCCAGACTGCTCCGGAAAGACTACCTATTGTTAAAAAGAGAAATAAATACACGCCTAGACACCATAGTAGTTAATTGCGCTGCAATAGCGCAGTTAATTGCGTCGTAATATCGCAGTTAATTGCGTCGCAATAGCGCCGCGAGCCGCGTCGTATGGGTGTTGCAGTGCCTTACCACAAGAAACCGCGCCGCACTAGAACGCAATAGCGACCATTGCGATCGCATTTGCGGACATATTGCTATCAGAAGGCAAAATGTCAATTTTGTCCTAAATTTAAATGTGTCGCAGAAATTTTTTAAGAGATTTTTAGTCTATCTACGTCTCTCTTTGTCACTTCTTCTATCTCTGCCTTTAAAAATGCTTCTTTTTGTCATATATCTATTCCGCTATTTCTGCAACCACAACCCGCTATAGTGCTATAGCATTTTTTGGGGTTGACCGCGACATGCCGTAATCTGCATTTGATAACTTAGCTAGACACACAAAAAGAAAACAAATATCATTTTCTCATACCAAATAATGCTTGATCAAGACTCTTGTTTTCTAGATACTCATAGACAAGAAGTCTTTTACTCCCTTCAATGCAACATCCGTATAATTTGACAAGATTACGATGTTGCACAGCAGATATAGTAGCAATCTCAGCTATGAACTGGCTCTTTCCTTGATGGGATGCTACGGATAGTTGTTTCACGGCAATAATTCTTCCATCATTAAGTGTCCCCTATAAGAACAAAAAGGAAAATAGAAATTCTCATAAAGAAAGGATTTAGTAATATTAAGCTCAAATGTTGCATATTAGAATAAAACTTTATCACTTTCATCAACAAAATACAACTACAAGCAGTGGCGGAGCCAGGTCCTGGAGGTTAGGAGAAGCACTAACTAGTAATTATAAATTATAATATAATTTTATTAATTGAGAACATTATGACATATATAAATAAAAGATAAACAATAATTAATTATCATAAGTTGAATTAAGAAAAAAAACCTACAATTGTCTTCTATGATTATAATTATCAATGAAATTAGTTACATAAGCTAGAGTTCTAAATATTAGTAGGTCCTGTTATCAAAAAAAAAAAAAATATTAGTAGGTCCAAAGGAATCACGAAACGGAAGTACTAAAGGAATACGAATTCTTTAGGGGGTAATTGGGAAAAGGGGAGGGGGGGGGGGGGTGTTAGTATTTGGGTGTCCTAGAGACAATCTTATGATTAAATAAGGACAGAGATGTAGACCTTTTTAATATTGTCGCAAATAAATAAAAGCACTCTTTATCTTGTTTCATAATTATGTCTCGATATTAATATTAATATATTATGAATAACTTGATAAACCCCGTGGAATAAAATAGGTATCTCTTGAGTATCTGTGATGAGATCACAATCATGAGGATTCAAGAATACCGGATGTTTATTCCTAATTTTATGTTCCTAGTCTAAAGATACTGAGAATGGGGTCAGTAATCTCGGGTAAGACTAGCACGACTTATCTATTTGTATATGGATACAAGGTATATACCTCATGTGCTACAGATATGGAGATGTCTTAGCTAAAGTCGTGGGTGGACCTATAAGGGTATAGCTCGCACTGAACGGACCCACAAAGAGACTCTATGAGGAACTCTCACAGAGAGTATCACTAGAGTAGTCTATTTATATTTGGGTATGTCTTTCCTAAGACCAGAAGTTATTACCTAGACTGTGTTCTAGAAGGCATGCTTTGATTGTGCACCTCGTCTGCCTGAAACATGGAGACTCATAGGTATACTGTTGGGCTTGTCCTGAAAGAACACAGGGCTAGGGTGATAAGCTGAAGGAATTCGTCAAATCTCTGTGAGAGATTAGGTTATCTGTAAACCGGAGAAATCGGGATGACATTTACAGGGACTCGGGAATCTATGCATAGTAAAAGAGATCATGAGATGATCTGCCTTTAGAGTCTGTAAATTGAAGATTCCCTATTTCGAATAAAGCTTACCCTAAACCGCAGGGGTTGATACGCTTCCTTACCCTAGGTTTTATGGGAAGGTAACCGAGACGAAAAAAAATATGTACGGCAACCAAATATGTTTAATAGGATGATCAAATCATTAATCTAACTAGTTCGGGGGCAACAAAGCATTGCTAGTGCTCTGTGTTGTCATTAGATGGGTTGTGGGCTTATTGGGCCCAAGCCCATTTATGTCAGTGGCTAAGTTGGACCTAATGGGTCACACACAAACACTTAATTGTCTAGATGCTCTAGCATTAAAGGTATTGGGCCTAATAATAGTTATTAGCCCAAGAAGTTGTTTGGAACTCCACCTAAAGGGGTGGAGGGCGCATGGTTCATTGTAATGGGCTTGGATAGTCCAAGACATTACTAATTAATTTAATTAGTTAAATTAATTATCGAACATTTAAATTTTGAATTTTGGAATTCGAAATTTGAATTTTGAAATTTTGAATTTTGAATTTGAATTCGAAATTCGAATTTTGAATTTGAAATTTGAAATTTGAATTTTGAAATTTAAATTTTGAAATTTGAAAATTTGAATTTTGAATTTGAATGTTTGAACATTTGAATTTGAATATTTGAATGTTTGAGTTCAAATATTTGAATTTGAATTTGAATTTGAATTGCCTATGAAAGGTTGTTTCATAACAAAAGAATAAGATGAGATCTTGTTGGAACAAATAACTAGTATCATGAGAGAATCTTTTGGACAAGTTCCAAGGCCATATATGGCGCTGATTTGGGTTGTTGGTGAGCAAGATTTGCTCATCAAAATCAGCTCCAGAAGATTCAGTCAGTTGGGAGAAAATCTGAGTGAGTTGATTCAAATTTGAATGCAACTACTCAGATGTATCTGGTCACCTTTTTGGGCTATATGGGGCGCACCATATAGCTGATCTTATGAAGATTTCTGATCAGAATTTTGAATAGGTTTTTGAACCAATTCTCAAGAGAATATTCTAGGAGACTGTTAGCAATTTTTGAAATAAAACAGCTCCACTTCTCTCTCTCCAATCTGGCGCCTAATGATCAGATTTTTCAGGAGAAAAATCTGATTGGTATTTTATTTTAAATACTCTCCTCTTATGCACCTATGTGGTAGTTGTTCCTCCAAGGGTTTTTCTGAAAACCTAGCCTATTCTCTCCTCTCTCCTGCGCCACTTGTGACTCTTTCACATTGAGAGCTTCACTTTTTCAAACACTTTCACCTAGCCTCCATCTTCACACATAGAGTGCCTAGCAAGCCTCTTTGTGGTGATCATCCGGTGGCTTCACAAGAAGGAGTTCTTGCACCTAGACGAGTGGGTGGTGTGGATCAACGTTAGAGGGTCTGAACCCTTCAGACCGGCCTTGATCATCTGGTGATTTCACGAACAAGGTAACATCATGCTTTCCTAAAGCATGATCTTGATGTGCATGTATATTCCGCAAAGAAAAATTTTGTTTTTCCCTCTTGCATGCATCGGCCTTCAAGGCCTTTTCGGACTTTCAAGTGGTATCAGAGCCCGGTTGCTTTACCTTCGACGGGTGATGGTACCTTGTTTGTAATCATATTTTTCATGGTTAAAATCTCTTTAAAGGTTAAAGATTCAATTTTTTATGAATGGATTCTAATTTACAATACTTTAAACGGTTAAAGTTTTTGTTTTTATGAACATGTTATTTCGAATGCCATGTTCATGCATCCATTCATATTCATGGTTGTCTTTTTCTTTATAAAAGTTTTAAAAGGAAGCACCTTTTTGAAGGGTGGAGTTCGACCATGAAAGGTGTTTTGAACACCTTGATTGTTTTCTTATTTTTTTCTCCATGAATTGTTTCATGAGCATGCAATAAAATTTTTTCGAAAATTAATCTCATATACATGAGTATATGGTTCGGCCATTAAGTGTTGATGGCTATATGCATGATTTAATTTTGTGTTCTTTGAGAAAGAGTCAACAAAATTAGAATTATATTAATTGTTATATAATTCGGCCAATTGAAAAATTAAGAAAAGTTTTAAATTTTAAATATGTTTTGATAATTAATTGTTAAATATCAAGACATACGTGAAAAATATATATTATGTGATAATATTTTGTACTTGTGAGTTGTCTAACATTTCAGGTGCAAAAGAGGAAGGGGATGGTCATGGTGCCCGGAATTTGAAATTTCAAATTTAAATTAATGTGTAATTTTGGGCTCTTTTAAAAGAGATGTAATTTGAATTTCAAATTTTGTAATTTAAATTTTGTATTTTAAATTTTGTCCCTCCAAGATGTTTTGGAGTTTCTTTAATTGTAATTAGAGAAATTAGGCTAGTGGCGTATAGACGACAAGAAGCCGAGGCTTGAGAAGCAAGATGGACAAAAGAGCGAGCACCATGACTATCTCAAAATAAAACTGTTTTATTTGCATGTATGTTATTATACGACTAGTATGCATGAGATAGAGTATCGCGATATGTATGCTTTATGACTTATGACGTCTAGTATGCATGAGTTGGACTAAATCGCGTTTGTATGATTATTATGCAAGTCCAATTGCGACTAGTTTAAACCGTTAGATGTATGACATAGGTAACGACTAGCATGATAATATATTAATGCGTTTGATGAGACTTAATAAACCCTTAATAAAATGAACCCTTAAAAGGAATAAAATTATTAAGCGCATGATTACCTCCCACCACCAATATTACTCAAACCTCCTCTAAATAGTGGTGCTCTACAACCCAGTTGGGACCCACTGTTTCGTTGAGTAAGAGTAGTATTAGAAGTGTAAGACACTTGGGGTGCTGGTTAGTGCTTAACTGAGACATAAGCTGCAGGCCCAGCCGGGCTTATGTGCTTAGGGTAATAGTGCTAGGTTGGTTGCATGAGATGCACCACTAAGTGACAAGGAGTTGTCAACCTAATGTTAAGAAAGGGTATGAGATACCATTGATAAAGATCAATCCATTATTTAAATTAATCTTGCGGTCTCAGACGGGGGTTAAAATAAATAATCGCATTCTTAATCCCACTAAGGTAAAATCTAAAAGTAGAAATACCCTAAGTCAAAAGGAAGGGTCATTGACTTAGATAAAATAGTGGGAGGGGCAAAATTATTTAAAGTCTTTAATAATTTTTTTTTACTACATGATCAAATATTAATTAATTTTATCTTTACATTTTTCAGTTAATTAGTATGACTAATACACTGTCACTGCGCTCCATACTTGATACGAACAAGCTGACCGGTCCAAATTTTATGGACTGGTATCGGAACCTAAGAATTGTTCTAAGGGCCGAAAAGATTGCTTACGTCCTAGATGCTGAATTACCCGTAGCTCCTAGGGAAGGGGAAGATGGGTTCGCGGAATATGATTTCGAGGCCCACAAACAGCACATGGATGACAATGTGTTGGCTGTCTGCATCATGTTGGCATCCATGTCGCCTGAACTGCAAAAGCAGCATGAGCATATGGATGCTCCCTCTATTGTCTTACATCTAAAAGAGTTGTATGACATTAAAGGCAGGCATGAGAGGTATGAGGCCTCAAGAGAATTGTTCTCTTGCAGGATGTCTGAGAGCATGTCTGTTGGCAGTCATGTTCTTAAGATGATCGACTAAGTAATGACTTAGTCCTCACCTCACTTCCACCTTCCTTTAGTCAATTCATCATGAATTACCACATGCATGGGATGCAAGTGAGCTTGCCTGAGTTGTTAAGTATGTTAACAACTGCTGAAGTGTCTATCAAAAAGGATAAGACACAAGCTCTTCTGATTGGTGGGCCTAGCAGGGCCAAGGG